>NC_060276.1:71622467-71883918 GCF_021613505.1 Equus quagga
TGAAAGAAATTGAAGAAGACACAAGGAGATGGAAAGATATTCCATGTTCATGGATTGGAAGAATTAACATAGTTAAAATGTCCATATTACTTAAACCAGTCCCAGATTCAATGCACTCCCAATCAGAATCCCAAGGACATTCTTCACAGAAATAGAAGAAACAATCCTAAAATGTATATAAACAGCAAAAGACCCCAAATAGTAAAAGCAATCCTGAGAAAAAAGAACAAGGCTAGAGGCATCACAATCCATGACTTCAAAATATACTACAAAGCTATCAATCAAAACTGCATGGTACTGGCAGAAAAACAGACACACAGATCAATGGAACAAAACTGAAAGACCAGAAATAAAACCACACATCTATGCACAGTTAATCTTCAACAAAGGAGCCAAGAACATACAATGGAGAAAGGAAAGTCTCTTCCATAAGTGGTAGTAGGAAAACTGGACAGCCACATGCAAAAGAATGAAAGTAGACCATTACCAGACACCCTACACAGAAATTAACTCACAATAGATTAAAAATTTGAATGCAAGGCCTGAATCCATAAAAACCCTAGAAGAAAACATAGGTAATATGTTCTTTGACATATCTCATAGCAGTATCTTTTTGATTATGTCTCCTCAGGCAAGAGTAACAAAATAAAAATAAACAAATGGGACTATATCAAACTATGAAGCTTTTGCATGGCAACAGAAAGCATCAACAAATGAAAACCTACCTACTAATTTGGAGATCTTTGCAAACCATCTATCTGACAAGGTGCAAAATACATGAAGAATTCGTACATCCTAACAACAACAAAAACCCCAATTAAGAAATGGGCAGAGAATTTGAACATTTTTCCAAGAAAGATACACAGATGATCGACATGCACGTGATAAGATGTTCAACATCACTAATTATTAGGGAAATGTAAATCAGAACTACAATAAGATATCACCTTAAACCTGTCAGAATGGCTATTATTAAAAAGATAAGGAATAACAAGTGGTAGAAAGGATGTGGAGAAAAAGGAACCCTTGTACACTGCTTGTGGGAATGTAAATTGGTTACAGTCACTATGGAAAACAGTATGGAGATTCCGCAAAAATAGAAATACCATATGATCCGGCAATTCCACTTCTAGGTATTTATCCAAAGGACATGAAAACACTAGTTAGGGAAGATGTATGTACCCCTATATCCACTGCAGAATCATTCACAGTAGGAAACAACCTAGGTGCCCATCAGCAGATGAGTGGATAAACAAGATATGGTGTGTGTGTGCATTTCAAGAGTTTCACTTGAAACTCTTTCGTTGTTGTTTTTCTCGACTTGTCCTTGCTGTTTTAATAAAATCTATACTTTTGCACTCTCTAGCTATGCTTTTGGACTTTCCCCTCAATCCCCCACCCATGCCTTGATTTTCACATTAATTAAGTTGGTCAGCATGGAATTTATCTTGTTCTGTGGACAAAAAGTCTGTAGTGTGTGTGTGTGTGTGTGTGTTTGTGTGTGTGTGTACTATTATTGCTAAGTTTCTACTCATCTTTCGTTGTTCTTGAGAAGCCATAAAACTATAGGGATAGCAATATTAGAATTTTAAGCATCTGTGATCTCTGGCCTTTCATAGAATATTTGCAACTTATAGAAACACTGACTTGAACATGTCTAAATTACTATAATTTATGACCTTTCCCAAGAATCTGAAAAGGTACAGAACTTTTTATTGCATTTGTGAAAGAATGACTAAGAACTGTGCTTTCAAAATAAGAATTGTAGTAGACTGATTACAAAAAGTACAGTCTGAAAAGCTATGCTTCATAATTATGGTCATGCCATTTGCATTCTACGTCAAATGTTGAATATGAGAAAATTGTCCTAAGACAGATGAGAAAGAATTGGTATAAAGTTAACCTGCAGAGTTTACTAAAATAATTGTTTATTCCTTCTAACAAATTATGTACTGTCCTTTAATTGTTGTATTTACTTACATGCTGCCATTTTGTTTTGATGACCATGAATAGATGAAGGTAGCCAGTACAGTTCAGGCTCTGGAAACAGATTGCCTGCCTTCAAATCTGAACGCTGCCACTTGCTAATCATGCTGCATGTTAAGTTGCCTAACCAATCTGAGCCTCTATTTCTTCATAGGTAAAAGCAGAAAAGTAATAGTGCTGACCTCATAGAATTATATTGAGGAATATATGAGATAATCCATAGGAATTACATAGAACAATGTCCAGAATATAATAAGCACTCAGTAAATGTTAGCTGTTTTTTAAGTATGTTTTATTCACATTTTGAACTATGTATAATGCATCACATAAATATAAGTATTACTATTAAAATAACAGTAACAATAATCATTTATGAAGTGATTCTATGAGTCAAGGGCTTTCATAAGTACTTCACATATAGCATCTCATTTAATTCTCACAAATTCACTAATCCATTTTATAGGCAAGGACTCTGAGCTTCAGAATGGATGCATGACTTGCCTATGATTAATAGGTAGTAAATGGCAGTACAGGCATCAGACACTTGGTCTGCCTCAGAGAAGATCTTGTGCTTTTAAACAATGTTGTAAGTAAACACCAGGTTAAATGAATAAACCTGTGGTGTGTGAATATATACTCACTTAGTAATACATTTTATTTATAACATTATAACATTAGAAATTAGCTGGTAAAGATATAAAAGCTATTATCTCCAATTATCTGTGTGAATTTAGAGATGACAAAACACATTAGGCAAAGGAGGATTGTGCCCTGGAAAGAACAGTGAGCTGGATTATTAGCCAGCACAATGAAATAATAAAATTAAATGAAAAATAAAAAAATACTGAGAAGAATGAAACATTTTGACATAATTTACAGATAATTACTATCCTGACATCCAGTTTTTTTTTAATTTATTTTTTATTATGGTGAGAACACTAAAAATGAGACCTATCAACAAATTTCTGTGTCCAACGCAGTATTATTAATGAAAAGTACTGTGTTGTACAGCAGATCTCTAGAACTTGTTCATCTTGCATAATTGAAACTTTATGCCAGTTGAACAACAGCTCTCCATTTCCTCTTCTCAGCCCCTGGCAACCACCATTCTACTTTCTGCTTCTCAGTTTGACTATTTTAGATAACTCATATGAGAGGGTTCATGTAGTTCTTGTCCTTTTGTGACTGGCTTATTTCAGTTAACAAAATGTCCACTAGGTTCATCCATGTTGTCATATATGGCAGGATTTCCTTCCTTTTTAGGGCTGAGTAATATTCCATTGTGCATATATACCACATTTTTTAAATCCGTTCATTTGTTGATGTACATAATTTTTTTTCTTGGATATCTTGGATACTCTGAATAATGCATCAATGAATATGGGAGTGAAAATATATCTTTGAGAGCCCAATTTCAGTACTTTTGGATATGCCCAGATGTGAGATTGCTGGATCATATGGTAGTTCTATTTTTTAATTTTTTGAAGAACCTCCATACTCTTTTCCAAAGTGGCTGCACCATTTTACATTCTACCAATAGTGTGTAAGGGTTCCAATTTTTCCATATCCTTGCTAACATTTGTCTTCTTTTTTTTAATCATCGCAACAGATGTGAGGTAATAACCCATTATGGTTTTGATTAGTATTTTCCTGAGGATTAGTGATGTTGAGAACCTTTTCATATACCTGTTGGTCATTTGTATGTATTTGGGAAAATGTATACTCAATCCTTTTGCCAATTTTTTAATCAGGTTATGTATTTTTTTGCTATGGACTTGTAGGAGTTACTTATATATTTTGGATATTAACCCATTATCGGATATAGAGTTTGCAAATATTTTCTCCCATTTATTCTATTTATTTATTCCCATTTATTCTAGTAGTATTCTATTGTATAGGTTCTCTTTTCATTTTGTTGATTATTTTCTTGATGTGCAGAGACTTCTTAGTTTGCTATACTCCCACTTGTTCATTTTTGCTTTTGTTACCTGTGCTATTGGTATCATATCCAAACAATCATTACCAATACCAGTGTCAAGAAGCTTTGCCCATTTTCTTCTACACGTTTTAAATTTTCTCCTGTTTTGTTCAAGTCTCTAATCTATTTTGAGTTCATTTTGTTATGATATAAAAAAGGGTCTAATTTCTTTCTTTTACATGTGGATATTCAGTTTCCCAGCACCATTTGTTGAAGAGACTATCCTTTCTCCATTGTGGGTTTTTTTTTCTTTTTGCTGAAGAAGATTGGCCCTGAGCTAACATCTGTTGCCAATCATCCCCTTTGTGCTTGCAGAAGATTGGCCCTGAGCTAACATCTGTGCCAGTCCTCCTATATTTTGTATGTTTGTCGCCACCTCAGCATGGCTTGATGAGTGGTGTAGATCCGCACCTAAGATCCAAACCTGCAAACCTGGGGCCAAGAAAGTGGAGTGCACCAAACTTAACCACTATGCCACCAGGCCACCCACCCCCCATTGTTTATTCTTGACTCCTTTATTGAAGGTTAGTTGGCTGTATATGTGTGTGTTTGCTTCTAAGCTCTGTGTTTTGTTCCATTAGTCTATAGGTCTGTCTTTTTTATAAAAATCATTTTAATGAGCTCATATTGGTTTTTAACATTGTATAAATTTCTGGTGTACACCATTATATTTCAGTTTCTGTATAGACTATGTCGTGTTCACCACCAAAAGTCAAATTTCCTCCATCACCATACATATGTGCCCCTTTACCCCTTTTACCCTCCACCTACCTCCCTTCCCCTCTGGTAACCATCAATCTATTTTCCTTATCTATGTATTTGTTTGTTTATCTTCCACATATGACTGAAATCATACAGTATTTGTATTTCTCTGTCTGACATATTTCTCTTAGCATAATATCCTCAACGACAATCCATGTTGTTGCAAATGGCACGATTTTGTCTTTTGTGTGTCTGAGTAGTATTCTATTGTATATATGTACCACATCTTTTTTTTTTTTAAGATTTGGATATCTGTTGCCAATATTCTTTTTTCTTCTTCTTCTTCTCCCCAAAGCCCCCAAGTACATAGTTGTATATTCTAGTTGTAGGTCCATCTGTTTGTGCTATGTAGAACACCGCCTCAGCATGGCCTAATGAGCAGTGCCATGTTTGCACCCGGGATCCGAACTGGCGAAATCCCAGGCCGCCAAAGCAGAGTGCATGAAGTTAACCACTTGACCATGGGGACCCTCACATCTTCTTTATCTGTTCATCCATTGATGGGCACTTGGATTGCTTCCAAGTCTTAGCTATTGTGGATAATGCTGCATTGAACCTAGGGGTGCATATATCTTTTCAAATTAGTGTTTTCGTGTTCTTTGAATACATACCCAAAAGTGGAATAGATGGATCATATGGTATTTCAGTTTTTAATTTTTTGAGAACTCTCCATACTGTTTTCCGTAGTAGCTGCAGAAGTTTGCATTCCTAGAAGCAGTGAATGAGGGTTCCCTTTACTCCACATGCTCCCCAATGCTTGTTATTTCTTGTCTTTTTAACAGTAGCCATTCTGATAGGTGTGAGGTGGTATCTCATTATAGTTTTGATTTGCATTTTGCTAATAGTGATGTTGAACATCTTTTCATGTGCCTGTTGGCCCTCTGTATATCTTATTTGGAAAATGTCTGTTCACCTCTGTGATTTTGTCATCAGGTTGTTTGTTTTCTGTTTTTCAGTTGTGTGAGTTCTTTATATATTTTGGATATTAGCCCCTTGTCAGATATACGATTTACAAAGATCATCTGCCAATTGTTAGGTTGTCTTTTCATTTTCTTGATGGTTTCCTCTGCTGTTCAGAAGCTTTTTAGTTTGACATAGTCCCATTTGTTTATTTTTTATTTTGTTTCCCTTGCCTGAGCAGACATGGTATTCAAAATGTTACTGCTAAGACTGGTGTCAAAGAGGGTACTGCCAATGTTTTCTTCTAGGAGTTTTATGGTTTTATTTCTTACATTCAAGTCTTTAGTGGATTTTGAATTAATATTCTTGTATGGTATAATGGTATACTTTCATTCTTTTGCATGTGGCTGTCCAGTTTTCCCAGAACCATTTATTGAAGAGACTTTGCTTTGTCTATTGTATGTTCTCCATCCTTTGTCAAAGATTAGCTGTCCATAGATACATGGTTTTATTTCTGGGCTCTTAATTCTGTTCCATTGATCTGTGTGTCTGTTTTTCTGCCAGTACCATGCTGTTTTGATTACTATAGCTTTGTAGTATATTTTGAAGTCAGGGAGTGTGAAACCTTCGGCTTACTCTTTTTTTCCTCCAGATTGCTTTCACTGTTCGAGTGCTTTTGTTGTTCCATATAAATTTTAGGATTCTTTGTTCTGTGTCCATGAAAAATATCATTGGGAACTCTGACTGGGATTGCATTGAAACTGCAGGTTGCTTTAGGTAATGTGGACATTTTACTTATGTTTATACTTCCAATCCATGAGCATAGAATATTTTTTTTATTTCTTTATGTCTTCTTCAATTTTTTTCAATAGCATCTTATAGTTTTCAGTGTATAGGTCTTCCACTTCCTGGTTAAAGTTATTCCTAAGTATTTTATTCTTTTGGTCACAATTGTCAATGGAATTTGATTCTTGAGTTCTCTTTCTGCAAGTTCACTGTTAGTATATAGAAATTGAACTGATTTTTGTAAGTTGATTTTGTGCCCTGCAACTTTTATTTGTTAATTATTTCTAATAAATTTTTGGTATATTCTTTAGAGTTTTCTATAAATATAATCATGTCATCTACAAAGAGTAAGAATTTTACTTCTTCCTTTCCAATGTGGATCCTTTTTATTTCTTTTTCTTGCCTAATTGCTCTGGCTAGGACTTCCAATACTATGTTGAATAAGACTGGTGAGGCTGCGCATCCTTGTCTTGTTCCTCTTCTTAGAGTAATAGCTTTCAGTTTTTCACTGTTGGATATGATGACGGCTGTGGGTTTGTCATATGTGGGCTTTATTATGTTGAGGTACTTTCGTCCTATACACATTTTATTGAGAGTTTTTATCATAAGTGAATGTTCCATCTTAAGTGATTTCACACCTTCTATTTAGATGATCATGTGATGTTTACACTTCATTTTGTTAATGTAGTGTATCAGATTGTTTGATTGGCAGATGTTGAACCATCCCTGTATCCCTGGAAGAAATCCCACTTGATTGTGGTGTCTTATCCTTTTAACATATTGTCGTATTCATTTTGCTAATAGTTTGTTGAGGATTTTTGCTTCTATGTTCATCGGTGATATCACTCTGGAGTTTTCCTTTCTCATGTTATTCTTGGCTAGTTTTGGTATCAGGTTAATGTTGCCCTCATAAAATGAGATAGAAAGTGTCCCGTCATCTTCATTTTTTTTGGAAGAGTTTGAGAAGGATAGGAATTAAATCTTCTTTAAATGTTTGATAGAACTCACCACAGAAGCTGTCTGGTCCTTGACTTTTGTTTTTTGGCAGGTTTTGGATTACGGTTTCAACCTCTTTACTTGTGATTGGTCTACTCAGATCCTCTATTTTTTCTTGATTCAGTTTTGGTAGGTTGTATGAGTCTAAGAGTTTGTCCATTTCTTCTAAGTTATCCAATTTGTTGGTGTATAGCTTTTCATAGTATTCTCTATAATCTTTTGTATTTCTGGGATATCTGTTGTAATTTCTCTTCTTTCATTTCTGATTTTATTTATATGAACCTGCTCTTTTTTCTGTTAGTGAGTCTAGGTAAGGGGTTGTCAATTTTGTTTATCTTTTCAAGGCACCAGGTCTTAGTTTCATGGATCCTTTCTATTGTCTTTTTAGTCTCTATTTCATTTATTTCTGCAGTGATTTTTATTACTGCATTCCTTCTACTAATCTTGGGCTGTTTTTGTTCTTCTTTTTATACTTCTTTTAGGTATAGTGTTAGATTTTATTTTTGAGATTTTTCTTGGTCTGTTTTTTGTTTGGTGAGGAAGATTCTCCCTGAGCTAACATCTGTTGCCAATCTTCCTCTTTTTGCTTGAGGAAGTTTGTCCCTGAGCTAACATTCATGCCAATCTATCTCTATTTTGTATGTGGGATGCTGCCACAGCATAGCTTGATGAGAGGTGTGTAGGTCCATGCATGGGATACGAACCCACAAACCCGTAGGCCACCAAAGTGGACCATGCAAACTTAACCACTATGCCACCAGACCATCCCTGATTTTTCTTGTTTTTTAAGATAGGCCTGTATTGTTATAAACTTCCCTCTTAGTACTGTTTTTGATGCATCCCTTAAGTTTTGATAAGTTGTGTTTCTATTTTCATTTGTTTCCAGATATTTTTTGACTTCTCTTTTGATTCTTCATTGGTCCAATAGTTGTTCAGTAGCATGTTGTTTAATCTCCACATATTTGTGACTTTTCCACCTTTCTTCTTGTAGTTGATTTCTACTTTCATAGCATTGTGGTGATAAAACATACTTGGTATGATTTCAATCTTCTTAAATTTATTGATGTTTGTTTTGTTTCCTAACCTATGGTCTATCTTTCAAAATGTCTCATGTGCACTTGAGAAGTATGTGTATTCCACTGCTTTTGGATGCAGTGTTCTATATATATCTATTAAGTCCATCCAGTCTAGTTTTTCATTTAAAGCCAATGTTTACTTGTTGGCTTTCTGTCTGGGTGATCTATCCCTTGATGTAAGTAGGATATGAAGTTGTTGCTGTCAGTTTCTCCCTTTACATCTGTTAGTTGTTGCTTTACAAACTTCGGTGCTCCTATGTTAGGAGCATACATATTAATAAGTGTAATGTTTTTTTGGTGGAATATCTCTTTTATTATTATATAATGTCCATTTTTGTCTCTTGATATCTTTTTTGGCTTCAAATCTGTTTTGTCTGATATAAATGTGGCTATACTCACTTCCTTTTGGTGCCATTTCCTTGGCGTATCATCTTCCATCCCTTTACTCTGAGCCTATGTTTTTCTTTAGACCTGAGATGTGTTTCCTGGAGGCAGTATATTGTTGGTTCTTGTTTTTCAATCCATCCAGCCACTCTGTGTCTTTTGATTGATGAATTGAATCAATTTACTTTTAGAGTGACTATTGATATGTGAACGCTTAATACTGTCATTTTATCTTTTGTTTTATCATTGTTCTACATTTCCATTTTTCTTTTTCCTTGTATTTCTATCTCTTTTCAGTTTGATGGTTTTCTGTGATGTGTCTCTCTGTTTCCTCTTTTTTTATGTTTTGTGACTCTTCCCTGAGTCTTTGTTTTGTTGTTACCATGAGGTTTGTACAAATGCTCTCATACATGAGATAGTCCTTTTTCTGCTGACAGCATTTTATCTTCATCAGCCTGTGCAGGTTCAATCCTTTTCCTCTTCCCCTTCTGTGTTTTTGTTGTCAGAAATTATCCCTTTTTGTATTGTGAATTTGTTACCAAATGAAGTGGTTATAGTTATTTTTAATATTTTCTTTCCCTTTAACTTTATGTTACAATTAAGTGTATAGTATCCTATTCTGGTATACAGTTGAAATATTCTGTTTCTATCTGTGTGTTTATCACCTTGCTTAAAGGTTTATATACATTTACCTTTTGTTTCAGGTTAGGAGATCTCTTTTCAAGATTTCTTGTAAGGCAGGTTTACTGGTGATGAACTCCCTCAGCTTTTATTTGTTTGGGGAAGCCTGTATTTCTCCTTCATATTTGAAATGTGACTTTGCTGGATACAGTATTCTTGGCTGCTAGATTTTGTGTTTCAATATTTTGAATATATCATTCTGCTCTTTCCTGGCCTGTAGTGTTTCTGCTGAGAATTCTGCTGATAGCCTGATGGGGGTTCCTTTGTAAGTTATTTTCTTCCTTCTAGCTGTCTTTAATGTTCTTTCTTTTTCATTGACTTTTGACAATTTTAATATAATATACTTTGGAGAAGGTCTTTTTCTTTTCTTTTCTTTTTTTGAGGAAGATTAGCCCTGAGCTAACATCTGCCACCAATCCTCCTCTTTTTGCTGAGGAAGATTGGCCCTGAGCTAACATCTGTGCCCATCTTCCTCTATTTTTTTATACGTGGGACACCTGCCACAGCATGGCTTGGCAAGCAGTGTGTAGGTCCTCACCAGGGATCCAAATCAGCGAACCCTAGACCACCAAAGTGGAATGTGTGTACCTAAATGCTGCACCACTGGGCTGGCCCCCAGAGAAGGTCTTTTTGCTTTGAGATAATTAGGAGTTCTATTGGCTTCATGTACTTGTATATCCAGTTTTCACTCCAGGTTTGGAAAGTTCTCAGCTATTGTTTCTTAGTATAAGCACTCCGTTCCTTTCTCCTTCTCTTCTCCTTTTGGGATACCTATTATCCTTATGATGCTTTTTGTAATTAAGTCAGATATTTCTCATAGAATTTCTTCATTTTTTTTAAAAAAAATCTTAGTTCTCTCTCCTCTTCCACCCGAATCATTTCTCCATTTCTATCTTCAAGCTAACTAATTCTCTCCTCCATATGGTCACCTCTGTTTTCAGTGCTTTCTCCTTTATTTTTCATCTCATTAATTGTGTTCTTCATATCCAGAATTTCTGTTTGATGTGTTTGTTTAGAGTTTCAATCTCTTTGGTGAAGTTCTCTTTCTGTTCATTAATTTTATTCCTGAACTTACCAAACTGTCTGTCTGAGTTTTCATGTAATTCATTGAGTTCCTTCATGACAGCTATTTTGAATTCTCTGTTGGCTAGAATGTAATCTTCAGTGACTTCAAGTTTGGTTTCTGGACAGTTCTCATTTTCTTTCTGTGCTACCATGTTACTGTAGTTTTTAATAGTCCTTGATGAGTTCTTCCTCTGCTGGCACGTTTGTGGTAGTAAACACCTTTGTTATTTGGGTAAGTCTTTGGTTACTTTGGTTCTGAGCTGCGTCTGCTCATGTTTGAGAGCCTGCACTTTTCACCCTCCACTGTCTCTGCTAGAGGCGTCGTCAATTCCCTCCTTGTGCTACTTTTGCCTTTGAGGTTGCTGGTGCCTTGCTGCTTATGATGTCGCTGCAGTCTCAGGTATTACCACTGAATTTACTAAGCTGAGAGCATTTCCAGGGTCACCTGAGCTCCTGTTTCTCCATTGGCTCACTGTGGGCTCTCCATGGGCTTGGGTGCTGCTGCCCTTTGCACCACCTGTGCTTCAGCTCCTAGGTTGTCTTTGAGTACCTGCAGCACTGCTGCCAGGGGCATTGGTTTTATAGGTATTGCTGTCACTGTTGGGGGTCTGGGGTCTCTTATGCATCCTTTGCTGCTGGTAGAACCAGTGTTGGGGGTGCTGCCACTGGAGTCTGGGTCATGGATTCTGCTGTGGTTCCTGAAGCATTAATCACAGGTACCAACTGCCACCACTTGGAAGGGCATGAGCTAAGCACTGTGAGTGATTATCATTGCTGCTCATACAGACTTTAGTCACTGGCATGCATCAGTGCACTTTGAAACCTCAGGTCAGTGTGTCCCTGCACAGACAGGAAAATCTGCATTTTGGATACTGTTCCCATTGCTAGGAAGACCAGTGCCACTGCTGAGTGAGGGGATAGGGTCTGGTTCACTGTCTCTGCTCTGTGTCCTGAATCTTCAGGATTTATGCACCAACTGCCACTGCTGGAGTGAGGACAGGGACTACACTGTGAGTTCTGTGTCTGCGCTTGCAGCCTTTGTTCACTGGCAGACATGCCAGTGTGAGGATCCATGTTTTGGATCACTGCTACTGGGAGAGAGGGTGGGGGCTGCTCTGCTAGTTCCACTGCCTCCTGGAGGTCCAGTCCAGCCACCTTCGGATATATAGATGCATTGATCTCTCTGGCATTCTGGTGTGCAGTGGAGGGAGTCCTTTGTTGATCAATGGATGGCCAACTGGTTGTAACTTAGAGAGGTGAGACAAAGGGAACAACTCCCTTTGCCATGATGGTGATGTCACTCTATATGTCTGTCTTTATGCCAGTATGATACTGTTTTAATTACTGTATATTTGTAATATATTTTGAAATCAGGAAGTGTGATGCCTCCAGCTTTGTTCTCTCTCAAGATTGCTTTGACTATTTAGGATCTTTTGTGATTCCATATGAATTTTAATATTTTTTTCTATTTCTGTAAGAAAAAAATGCCACTGGGACTTTAATGAGTTTTTCATTGAATCTGTAGATTGCTTTAGGTTGTATGGACATTTTAACAATATTACGTCTTCTAATCCATGAACATGAGATGTCTTTCCATATATTTGTGACTTCTTTCATTTTTATCATCAGTGTTTTGTAATTTTAAGTGTACAGGTTTTTCACTTCTTTGGTTAAATTTATTCCTAAATACTTTATTATTTTTGATGGTATCATAGAGGAGATTGTTTTCTTAATTTCCTTTCAAGATAGTTCATTGTTACTGTAGAGAAATGCAACTGAGTTTTGCATGTTGATTTTGTATGTTGCAACTTTACTGAATTAGTTTGTCAGTTCTAACGGTTTTTTTGGTGGTGTCTATGGTTTTCCACATATAAGATCAAGTCATCTGCAAACAGAGACAGTTTTCCTACTTCCCTTCTGATTTTGATGCCTTTTATTTCTTTTTCTTGCCTAATTTCTCTAGCTAGGACTTCCAGTACTATGTTGAATAGAACTGGTGAGGGTTGGCATCCTCATCTTGTTCCAGATCTTAATGAAAACGTTTTCGGCTTTTCAGCATTGAGTATGATGTCAACTATGGGCTTTTCCTATATGACCTTTATTATGTTGAATTACTTTCTACACTTAGTTTGTTGAGAGTTTTCATCATGAAAGGATGTTAAATTTTGTCGTATTTTTTCCACATATATTGAGATAATCATATGATTTTTATCTTTTATTTTGTTAATATGGTGTATCACATTTATTGATTTGTGTACATTGAAGTGTACTTGCATCCCAAGGATAAATCTCACCTGATCATGCTGTACAACCCTTTTAATATGCTGTTGAATTAGATTTCCTAATATTTTGTTGAAGATTTTTCCATCTGTGTTCATAATCTTTTCTTGTAGTGTTATTGTCTAACTTTGGTATCAGGATAATAGTGGCCTCACAAAATGAGTTTGGAAGTATTCTCTCTTCAATTTTTTTGAAAAATTTGAGAAGAACTGGTGTTAATTCTTTTTTAAATGTTTGGCAGATTTCTTGAGTGAAGGCTTATGGTTCTGGGCTTTTCTGTGTTGGAAGGTTTTTGATTACTACTTCATTCACCTCACTCTAATTTAATCATATTTTCTATTTCTTCGTGATTTAGTCTTAATAGGTTGCATGTTTCTAGGAGTTTCTCTATTTCTTCTATGTTATCCAATTTATTGGCATATAACTGTTCATAGTAGTCTCTTATGATCCTTTTTATTTCTGTGGCGTTCATTTTAATATCTCCCCTTTCACTTCTGATTTTAGTTTTTGCGTCTTTTCCCTTATTTTCTTAGTCTAGGTTTGTCGATTTTGTGTATCTTTTCCAAATCATCTCTTAGTTTCATTGTTTTTTTTTTTTTCTGGTGTCTTTTTTATTTATTTCTGCTCTAATGTTTATTTCCTTACCTTTGCTAAATTTAAGCTTACTTTGTTCTTCTTTTTCTAGTTCCTTAAGGTGTAAAGTTAGATTGTTTATTTGATATCATTCTTCTTCATTAATGTAGGCATTTATTGCTATAAACTCCCTTCTCAGTACTGCTTTTCTTTATCCCTTATTTTGGTATGTTTTATTTTCATTTTCATTTGTCTGGATATTTTCTTGTCCCCCTTTTGATTTATTCTTTGACCCATTGGTTTTTCAGAAGTGTGTTGTTTAATTTCCACGTATTTGTGAATTTTCCAGTTTTTCTTCTGTTTTTTTATGTCTAGTTTCATTCCATTGTGATTGGAAAAAGATCCTTGATATGATATCTGTCTTCTTAAATTTATTGAGACATTTTCTGTGACATACGTGATCTCTCCTGGAGAATGTTTCATAAGTGATTGAAAAAAAATATGTATTCTGCTGCTTTTGAGTGGAATGGGTATAATATTCTGTTTATGTCTGTTAGATCCATTTGGTATATTGTTTTCTTCAAGTTGAATGTTTCCATATTTATTTTCTGTGTGGATGTTCTACCCTTTTCTGAAAGTCGATTATTGAATTCTCTCACTATTATTGTATCGCTATTTCTCCCTTCAATTCTGTTAGTGTTTGCTTTTTATCTTTAGGTTATCTGATTTTGGATGCAGATATATTTATAATTGTTATGTCTTCCTGATGAATTGATTCTTTCATTAGTATATAATGCCCTTCATTGCCCTTATGATACTTTTTGACTTAAAGTCTATTTTTTTCTGATATAAATATAGCCTCCCTTGCTCTTTTTTGGTTACCATATGCATGGAAATCTCTTTTTCCATCACCCAACTTTTAACCTAAATGTGTTCTTGAGTCTAAAGTGAGTGTCCTGTAGGCATCGTATAGTTGGGTCTTATTTTCTTATGCATTCTGCCACTATGTGCTTTTAACTGGAGAGTTTAATCCATTTAAGTGTAAAGAAATTATTGATAGAGATGGGCTTGCTATTGCCATTTTGTTAGTTGTTTTCTGACTGTCTGTCTTGTAGCTCTTTTGGTCCTGTTTTCCTCTCTTGCTTTCTTCCTTCGTGTTTCTTTAATTTTTTGTGGTGATGTGCCTATACTCCTTTCTCATTTTCTTTTGTGTTTCTTCTATAGCTATTTTCTTTGTGGTTACCATGAGGCTTGCATAAAACAACTTATAGTTATAAAAGTCTACTTTAAGTTGAAAATGTAATTTCAATCCATAAGAAAGCTTTACAATTTTGCTTTTCCCCCAACACTTTATGTGATTGATTTCACAGTTTACATCTTTTTATATTGTATATCCATGAACAAAGTTTTTTAGTTACAATGATCCTTAATACTTTTGTCTTTTAACTTTTATACTAAACTTAAAGATTATTTATAGACTGCCATTACAATATTACAGTGTTCTGAATTTTTCTATATATTTACCTTTACCAGTGAGTTTCATACTTTAATATGCTTTCTTGTTACTCTTTGGGGTTCTTTTGTTTCAACTTGAAGAACTCTCTTTAGTATTTTTTGAAAGGCAACTCTACTGGTGATGAACTCTGTCAGCTTCTGTTGTTAGAAAGTCTTTATCGCCCCTTCATTTTTGAATGAATGTATCATCCCACTCCCTTCTGGCCCACAAGGTTTCTGATGAGAAATCTGCTTATAGTCTTATGAGGTATCCTTTCTACATGACAATTTGCTTTTATCTTGGCACTTTCAAAATTATCCCTGTCTTTGATTTTTGACAATTTGGTTTTAGTGTAGTTCATTGTAGACCTTGTTGGATTTTCGTTTTTGGAGACCTCTCGACCCCATGAATATGAATGTCCATTTTCTCCCCCAGATTTGGGAATTTTTTGGCCATTATATTTTAAAATAGAGTTTCTGTCCTCTCCTTCTGGGACTTATTGTGTATATTGGTTCACTTGATGGAGTCTCATAAGTTGTTTAGGCTTCCTTTTTTTCATTATTTTTCTTTTTCCTTCTCTGACTAGATAATTTTAAATAACCTGTTTTTAAGTTCACTGATTCTTTCTTCTGCCTGACCAGGTTTGCTTTTGAACCTCTCTATTACATTGTTCAGTCCACTTATTGTTTTCTTCTGCTTCAGAATTTCTGTTTGGTTCTATTTAATGATTTCTGTCTTGTTGAATTTCTCATTTTGGTTAAGAATTGTTTTCATGATTTCATTTAGTTGTCTATCTTTGTTGTCTTGTAACTCACTGAGCTTCTTTAGGATGACTATTTTGGTTTCTTTGTCGGGTGATTCATACATCTCCATTTCTCTAGTGTCAGTTACTGGTGCTTTATTTTGTTGCTTTAGTTGTGTCATATTTCCTGATTCTTCATGTTCCTTGTAGTTTTGCTTTAGGTTCTGCACATTTGAAGAAACACCTACTTTTTGATGCGGGGTCGGTGAGCCAAGGAGTCGAAAGAAAGATTTCTTAGACTCTTGAGATC
This sequence comes from Equus quagga, assembly GCF_021613505.1. NCBI lineage: Eukaryota > Metazoa > Chordata > Mammalia > Perissodactyla > Equidae > Equus > Equus quagga. The sequence continues at coordinate 71,638,482 of NC_060276.1, forward strand.
TAGCAGTAGTGCTCTTTTATTTAGAGAATAGTGTGGAATAGCATGGGGACAGGACCCATGGGCAGTCAGAGCTTCTGCTGCCTGGGGACAAGACCCATGGGCAGTGAAGAGCTGTAGGCATGGGGACAGGACCCATGGGCAGTCAGAGCTCCTGCTCCTGCTGCATGGGGACAGAACCCATGGGCAGTCAGAGCTCCTGCTGCTGCCGCATGGGGACAGAACCCATGGGCAGTCAGAGCTCCTGCTGCTGCCGGCATGGGGACAGGACCCATGGGCAGTCAGGCTGCTGTGTGAGGACAGGGCCCATGGGCAAGAGGAGCTGCTGCTCCATGGGGACAGGCCCATGGGCAGTCAGAGCTCCTGCTGCTGCCCTGAGTTGAGGGTTAGGGCTAATTTTATAAGGCATGGGTACGTGACTTACTTTTACTGGAAAAAAGAAAAGATGATGTAAAAAGTCATTAAATGATTTCAGTGCAGATGGGGTCTGGTTATTTTGCGGTCATATAACTTTAGATACGAATCTGGCCATATAGATCGGCATGTAGGTGAGGATGCCCTGGGCTTCTCTCCCTGGGGCAGTCCTAATTCATACCATAAAAAAGTCCACTGGGTCATATAGTTTGGCGTGTAGGCCAGGTCACCTTGGGCTTCTCTAGCTAGGGCAGCCTTAATCCACATCACTTTTCACACTATTTTTGACTGGTTTCAACAGGAAAATGCCTTCACCAACCAGCCTGCTAGAGATTCAGGGAACCTCTCAAAGCTTCTCTATGGATGTCCATGCACCATTTCTCTCCCTTCCTCCTGGAGAAAAAGCCTCAGGGTTGTGTACCTTCTTCCAATCTTGCAAAGCAAAGCCAGCTTCAGTAAGCAACTCATCCCTTTTCTTTGTTCTTAGCTGTCCCTAGATGTCCCGATTATGCTGGTTCCCTCATCACTAAAAGTGAGGAAATACAGCTGCTCCTATGCAGTACTGAGTAATGCTGGGTTCACCTCACCCAAGAAACCTGGTTACTATTGGACTTTCCCTCTTGTGGTGTCCTAAAAATTGCATAGAACCATAACAGGTGTGAATGTCACTGCCTAAAGAGTTTATGGTCTCTTTTTGTTCAGAATCATTTTATTTTCATGATATTTTGATGGAGAATGAGTTTCAATAGGACTCTTTCAGCCTCGGTTGACTCATGCCTTCTCAGAGACTGGAAAGATATAGTTGCTAGCTAGCTGTTCTCTTGGGGGAATTTAGCCAACTATGGTCTGCTGCCTTTTTTGTAAATAAAATTTCATTGAAATAAAGCTACACTCATTTTTTTAACTTATTGTCTATGGATTATTTTGTCCTACAATGGCACAGTTGAATAGTTGCACCAGTAACTATATGGCTGGCACAATATAAAGTATTTACTATCTGGTCCTTCATAGAAAACGTTTGCCAACCCTTGGCCTCAAAGCAAGTGTCTAAATCCTGAAGCTGCAGCTACACTGTAGGCTACTTGCTGCCATTCTTTTGCTCAGGTGGTGTAATGGTCTACATTTCTGGTTTGTAATCCAGTTCGTTACTTAGATGTAATTCATGTGCTTTCAATTCGTCTGTTAAATTATGTATATATGGGGGGAGAGTGCCTGAGCACGCAAGCCATTTCAGCATAAGTTCTACCAACTTGAAGTCATAAATAGGAAGTGTCAGAATAATAATAGAATTACAATTCTGAAATTATTTCTTATAAAATTTTATTCACAGATGAATATATAGCTACTTTTCTATATAGACTTTTCTCAGTTACTTCATTTTCTTCACAGTGTTAACTTGTAGTTTCACGTTTGGGAGGTGATTTAGATGAAACAACCTTAAAAAGCTCTATTTTTCATAACCATTCCTTCAAAATCCTGGAAGCTTTTTACTTAGCTGACTCTACTGGCTTAATTATCTTTGCTAATCCATTTCATCAATCAATCCCTGGCATGTCCAAGGGAAATCATCAGTCTGTTGACTTTTCATCTACTTACTCTTAAGTAAACAAATGCCAATTCAAGTTCTCAGATAGTCTTTTGGAAGTTCTTTATTCTTTCCTATAAATCTCCTTTCTATAGATTCAGTTGTTAATGCCTAGGGTTTCATGGGCTCACTATTGGTGAATTTGAAACACAAGAGTTGGAATTTAAAGTGTGATAAAAGAAAAAAATAGTGGCCCAAATGATCAGTTATTGAAATTAACCAAGATCTCTGAAACAAAGCAGCCTCAGTAGTGGGAGGTGGCCTTACTCTTTGTCATATGGTTTGGTTGGCAATATGTTTATTTGAGATAGCTCTCTTTGAAGTAGAAGCCTCTTTGAAGTGGATGCCTTTGCAATCAAAGTTTAAGTCAGACATTTGCATTAAAAAAAAGAAAAAAACTGTCAGGGCTTACACTACAATAAAATTAAACTTTTTCTTTTTTTTTTGTGGAAGATTAGCCCTGAGCTAACATCTACCGCCAATCCTCTTCTTTTTGCTTTGGAAGACTGGCCCTGAGATAACATCCATGCCCGTCTTCCTCTATTTTATGTGGGACGCCTCCCACAGCATAGCTTGACAAGCGGCACTTAGGTCTACATCCGGGATCGAAACTGGCGAACCCCAGGCCGCTGAAGTGGTATGTGCGAACTTAACCACTGTGCCACTGGGCTGGCCCCAAATTAGCCATTTTAAAGTAAACAGTTCAGTGGCATTTGCTAAATTTTCAATGTTGTGAAACCACCACCTTTATCTAATCCCTCAAATTTTCATTACCCCAAAAGGAAACTCCATACCTATTAAGCAAGTGCTCCTGATTTCTCCCTTCCGCTGCCCCTGGTAACCACTAATCTGATTTCTATCTTTATGGATTTGCCTATTCTGGATATTCCATATTTAGATGATTCCATGTAGATAGAATTTTACAATATGTAATTTTTAGTCTGATTTCTTTCACTTACCATGATGGTTTTTAGTTTTATCCACGTTGTAGCATGTATGAATTTTTCATGCATTTTTATGGTTAAATAATATTCTATTGTATGAATATACCACATTTTGTTTATTTGTTCATCTATTAATGGATATTTTGGCTGTTTCCACCTTTTAGCTGTTATGAATAGTGCTGCTGTGAACATGCATGTACATGTACTTGTTTGAGTACCTGTTTTCAATTCTTCAGTTATATAACTAGGAGTAGAATTTCTGGGTCATATGATAATTTTATAACCTTATAAGGAACTGCCAAACTGTTTTCCACAGCAGCTGAAAAATTTTATACTTCTACCAGCAATATGCAAGCGTTTCAGTTTTTTCACATCCTCACTGACACTTGAAATTTTATTGTTTTTTATTATACCCATCATTGTGTGTGTGAAATGACATTTCATTGTGGTTTTAATTTGTATTTCTCTAATGATTAATGATGTGTGCATCTTTTCATGTGCTTGTTAGCCATCTGTGTATTTTCTCTGCTGATGCATTCTCTACACATTTCTACTTTTCCATCACGACTAAAAGGAACAGGGTGAATATAAATATGGTGATTATAAGGAAACTCATACTGGTGGGAAATTCTGAGCCTTTAGGTCAGCAGCTTCATACATGCCATGAACAAGATGCTTGGAGGTTAATTTAATGAATGTTGGCTAAAACTTTGAAAAAAAATCCTCATAAATTGGTTAATTCCACATTCATTAGAGCCTGCCATTCAAGGATATAATAGTACAGTCATGTGTTACTTAACGCCAGGGATACATTCTGAGAAATGCATCATTAGACGACTTCATTGTTGTGCAAACATCATAGAGTGTACTTACACAAACCTAGATGATATAGTCTACTACACACCTGGGCTGTATGGCAGTGATCTTATGGGACCACTGTTGTATATGTGATCTGTCATGGACCAAAACATTAGTATGCGGTGCATGACTGTAGTTATTTTGACTGTTTGCAAGGGATTTGGAAAGGTGAGTGTATGTGGTGATTTTTCATTTGACTGAATCAATTATTTCAACAGTATGGGTTTCAAGGCTGAAGCTGCAGGAGCAAGGAATTATTTAGTGGAGTGAGTATGGCAGAGTCTTAAGTATCCAAATCTCAACTGTAGCTTTGTTATTCTGCATAATGATATTCCTGAATTTGGGAATTCTCACAAGGTATCTGTAGGACCACATTATGGTTTCCATGGGCCACAGACACTTTTGTTTTCATAGGCCGTTTCTTCATAAAAATATTAAAAGTTCTGTTTTGTGACTGTTTTGGTATAAAGACAAATATTATACAGACTGGATTATACTTATATTTTCTTTTGATTTTAAAAGAAATTAAAACATTTCATGAGCTCCTAAAAGTATCATGGGCCCTAGGCATTGTGCTTACTGTGTGTAGTGGATGTCAGCCCTGGATATTTAGACACATTCCTTATGATATTGTATAGCTCTTTGTGATTTTGATTGTCATTGACATGAATTCTTACCAATTACAGTGATTGCTTCCTAATAATTTACTTTTTACAACTACTTTAAAATGTCTGTTTTCTATAACAGAGGTCATATTAAACTTGCCTTTTTTCCTCAGTTTCATCATGGACCCAAAACTGTTTTACAGTCTCAGCTTGTTCCATTTCATTTTCATTTCATGCCCTGCTTGTTACTATTTGAGCTCTCAGCTGTTGGAAAGCACTTCTCAGATCAGGCCTTTGGCTTGACATAGAAGTTTTTGGCTAAATATGTTTCAGAAGGTTATGTTCACTGTCCAGTTGGCGTCCACTGGCAGCACTGAGGAGACATTACAACACAGGTAGGCTGGAAAAGAAAAATTCATTTAAGTGAGGTTTTAAATAGTGAAAAAATGGAATAAATAAATATGGTCTATTAGCGTGTTATAAATTCAAACAGTGAAATACTACATAGCAATTACAATGAATGAACTATTATAAGAGTTGGCAAACTCTTTCTGTAAAAGTCCTGATAGTAAATAGTTTAGACATTGAGGGCCATATGGTCTCTGTCTCAACTACTCAACTCTGCTGCTGTAGTGAGAAAGCAGCCACAGACAATATGTCAACTAGTGAGGATGACTGTGTTCCAATAAAACTTTATTTACAAAAACAGGCAGCAAGCTGGTTTTGACCCAAGGATGAGAATTTTCTGACCCTTGAACTAAAGTAGGATATATCAACATGTATAAATTTCAGGAATATAATTTGAGTAAACAAAGTAAGTTGCAGAAGGAGTCATACATGTTATTACTGTTTGGATAAACTTCGAAGGCCTGCAAAACATTATAATGTTTACAGATGTGTGTGTGTGCGCACACATTCATGTGCCTGGGAACAATAAACATTGCATTCATGATAGTGCTTATCTCTGGAGAGGGAGGAATAGGTACACAGAGTGAATCAATTTAATTACAGTGTTTATTTTCCTTGTAAAACTGATCCACTAGAAATACAGCATAATATTAAGAGATTATTAGTACATGGGTGTTTGCTATATTTTTTCTGTTTATGTTTGAAATATTGTACAATTAACAACAAAAAAAACACTGCATAAGCCAATCAAAACATGTCTTCAGGCTGAATTTGACTCAGATGCCATCACTTTGCCACCTCTACTGTTTATGCATGCTAGCATTCTAAGGAACATCAGCATCATGGACAATGATGTCTTTATGTCAACAGGTTGGAATCTGCTACGTATATATATATGGAGGCTTTCAATGCAATAGCAGTTCATAATAGGTGATCTGGATATTAACCAATATGTAAGCTGGTTTTCATCAACATATAACACTTCTTTCTTTCTCTTTATAAAATTATTGCATAACTTCTTGGCAACATATACACGGTACAATTACTTTTTTATGACTTTATTCTCTAGCATACTTCATATTAGCTTTCCATTTCTTCTGTGGCTTCATGGACTCAAACAGACTCAGCTTTTCCAAGTTAGATCTAATTATTTCATAATTCAGTTGACCACCTCTCCTCATCATGGGAGTCTTTCTTCAGACTTGCCTCTGGCCATCCCAGCACTATTGTAGAAAACCTGGAAAGCATTGTGCCTTTCTAATAATATGCTGTTCCATAACCATTGTTTTTCTTGTTCCACGATCAAGGCTGGAATGCTTTTCTGTTGACCTTTAACTCATTTAGTTAAGAATCATGAAATGATCCATATGTTGAGGTCCATGAGGACAGAGATTTTGTTTTATTTACTGCTCTGTTTTTAGCACATTGACACAGTGTTGGGCCCAGAATAGCTACTCAGCAAACAAGTGTTGAATGAATAAACGAATGACATTATTCTTTTCAGAGGACATAGTTGTACATGGTTTCTGGTGGGATGTGGGGTTATTCCAAAGGCAGCTTTAGATACCACAGTGGCAGAGGGAAATTTTCAAAATTTTGAGTTTGCGATTGATTAACTCGGAGTTTTACCCTGGTTCCCTTTTTATTCGTACTTTAGTATAATTTTATTTCTAAGACCCCAACATTTCCTTTTTACTTTTTTTCATATACAACATGCATATGTCAGATTATATGTAATATGCTATGTATTACCTCTCCCAGTTTCATGTGTTGAATATGTTTTATAAACCTTAACATTTAAATGCCAACTGATGTTTCTTTACTTAACTGAAACTTGTGTGACTCTATGCAGACTTTCTTTTATACTTAATGCTTATATCTGTGCTGTTATCATTTCAGTGTCATTTTAGTACATCACTCTATAATTGCCACCCTTGATGGTACAGTGCTCCTAGTCAATGTCAGTAGAGTTACTGAAAGACTAAAAAGGAATTTGTCTATCTTCCTGTACAAATCCTAAAAATGTATAGCCCATACGTGTTGGGGGTCTCCAAGACCACCCCCAGGTTTGGTCATTTGCTAGAAGGGCACACAGGACTCCACATATAGTCATACTCATGGTTATGATTTCTTATAGTCAAAGGATACAAAGAAAAATTAGCAAAGGGAAAAGGCACATGGAGTGAAGGCTGGAAGAAACCAGGTGCAAGCTTCTAAGAGTCCTCTCCCAGTGGAATCACACAAGATGCACTTAATTCCTCCGGTACTGAATTGTGAAAACACATCCGAAGAGTTGTCTACCCAGGAGCTTATCAGAGACTGAGTGCCTAAGGTTTTATTGAAGGCAACTTCTGCCCAGCATGTACCAAAATTCTAGACTCCCAGAAGAAAGCAGATGTTCATCATAAACTACAGTGTTTATACAGGCAGGTTAGGCATTGTAAGCCACTCTTATCAGTTCTTGTCAAGTTCTGACACCAGCCAAGGGCACACCATGTGAGCAGGCTTTTCTAAGGATGGCAGCCTCAGCCCTGCTATCTTAACCTCTTTCTGAATACCATGCCAGTACAGTTCTACATGTGTTTACATGGGTGATTAGCCCAATGGAATAGGGCTGTTTTGGCATACTGCCTATCCCAACATTCTTGGGAGAAGGGAGAAGATAGAAACTCATAACACACCAAAAGGTTCATAAGATAAATGAATGTTAAATAACATTAATTCATTTGTTGGATTATGAATCTATTCAGGCCATTTTTTCCATGTTGTCCAATCTCAGAACTGGTGATTATCTACCTGCCAGCTTGCATTGGCTAAAGATATAGGTGATGCTTTCATTTCAACTACCTTGACTCTTCCTTTTAGATACTCTCAATATGATTCCTGCAATCATCCATCTCCTGACCTTTCTAGTATTTACTATCTCCTCATTTAGCCCCACTATCTCAGCTGCAGATGGGTCTTTGTCATCACCAAACACCAATTTCCCAAAGATGAAGAAATTCTATTTCATTTTCATTTTCTTTTTTTTCTCTTGGATATCTTCAGCTCTATGCTTTTACCACTTCAAACTTCAAACATGCTTTGATGAACTTCTCTCCTTAAATAATGTGAAGATTCATTTTCTTAGCTCATATCCCACAATGTAGCTTGTTGGTTTTATACTTAGTAAGTCATTATACCTACAGCATATTTTTTGAAAAGTTTCAACTGAGGCCAGGCATTGGGCACTTTCAGACATAACAAAAAGATCCTTGCAGGAGAACATATAACAAGAACAGTGCTTAATTCTCATCCAGGTGTTGTATGCTATGTAATTTCCACTTAACAATTTATTCTTTATAGAGTGAATCTGATCATTGATTTTCATTAAAGAAAAAGAAGCATAGCCACAATTCAAGTGAGTGCTGACCATAATCCATCCTAGAAAAACTTTCACACACATATTACATCTCAGATATCCTCATTATTGTTACAGATAATTCCTAGTCACTTTTGTCAATGTCCCAGAGGTGAAGTCAAACAAAAGCAGAGATTAGGGAAATGTATGAAATAAAAAAATTTATTTGGTGAATCATATTGAGAGTAGTTGCCAGGTCCAGATTTTTTACATAATTTCACCACTCCATAATTGTTCTCCAGTTTTATAGTCTTCCCCACAAATTATCAAGCAGAAAATGGATAATTTATCTCAATTTTTTTCAGAAATTTCTAAAGTAATGATGCTGTTTGCCAAGAAAATATGCATCCTTCCCCAAATTAAAGCCATCTGGGAAATAAGCTGCATTCCTTTTAACTACTAATTGCATACTTGTTCCTATCCCACTGTATTGTAATACTTTATTTTTATGTCTGACTCCTACACTGCATTATGTGTTAAGACTTCAAATAATCCTTTCTCATCTACATTTGTATAACACCTATGTAAGCATGCTCTTATAAGATTTCCCCAGGGTGTTAGTGGCCTGAAATATTGCCATTTGTGTCCTAAGTCCTGTGTTCGCACCATCTAAAACATGGACCAGGCACTCTTAGATTTCAGTCAGCTGAATAGATGTTTAATCAACATTTGGGAAACTGTGTAGGAGAATTAAGATAAGGGGAGAATGTCAAGACTGAGGGGCTGTTTGCCAGGGGCCCAGTTGTGGACATCATCTCCGAGACTGTCCAGACCCATAACTCTCTGTCATTTGTAACTCTTCCAAGCTGGGCCCTTGCCTTTCCAATTCCTTTTCTCTTAGCAGCACCATGTTTTCTACTATTAAGTTGTCACCATCTTCATCTTTTCTCCCTCTTTTGGCTTTTCCTCTCCTGGCCAGAGTGCACTTCTGGTTTCTTTTGGGGCCTCTCTTCTCCATAAGGCTCAGCCTCTTACCCTCTTTATGAGGTACTGTAGCCCCAATGGGAAAGAGCTAGTCTAAGCAAACATGAAATCATATTTCAATGATTATTAGAATTACACTAATTTACATTTGAATGTCTATTAAATTGGGATTCGTCTCATAATTGATGGTATGTCACAGTATAATTGGCAGAGTTTTTTCCGTTCTTAATAGTACAAAAATAATGGTGGAAATTACAATTAAAGGAATCTTAGATTTGAAGTAGCAGTAACTCAAGAAAGTATACAAACTTATACCGGTAACCTTCACAGACAGATTGATTTTTCATGTAGTCCTTCTTTTCTTCCCTGATTTTACCACATTGCTTCATGCTGACCTGTTAAATCAGCATAGCAAAGACCCTTCATGTTGGCCTCTGAGTATTTCCTGTTATATAGGCCTCTCTTGAGTGTTTCAGTTAAATGTTTATTGAGTATTTACTATGTTCCAAGCATGGTGGTAAGTGCTAAAGATAGAAAGATGAGAAAAACCAACGTGGCCTTTGCTTTTTTGATTATGGACTCTTTTAAGATAGTGCTATTCATTAGCATTATAAAGTTGTCTGATCATACAGGCCAGATCATTCAGTTGTTCCTCTGGTGTCTAGATTTCTCAATCTTTCTATTTTCCATAAGGCAGGAGCTATTCTGGGTGACCATTTTGGACTCTGTTTCCAATGACCCTGTAAAGATATGGCAAAAGTTTGGGTTGACTGCTTCAAGCTGATTCATCTTCTTCATGGCCTTGTCAGTTACCTCTCTAAGGTTTTCTTCCTAGTGTGTGGACCTGGTATGTTACACCTGTCTTTGTTAAACTTTCAAAGGAACTTTAGCAAAGCCAAATGGAATTTCCTCAGGGTTTAGTTTTTCTCTTTACTCAGAGTAATTATTTTATATAGCTCCAGGGAAGGTCCCACTGAGAATGCATCAGCTGGCACTTGCTTACACCTACAGGAAAGCTTTTATTTCTTCCCTTGTAGTTAAGTTATCCTCAAGAGGTTGGCGTCTGGATAGAGATTTCTGAGTGCCCTGTTTTCTTAATGTTCTCTACTTGAATCTGTAATCACCTCCCCTTGGGACAACAGATAGCCTGCATGCACTCTCTTGGTGGGGCCTTGCCCATGATGAGATTTTCTTTGTCTTTTCTTTTTTTCTTTTGTATTTTTTATTGATAAATAATTGACATATAACATTGTGTAAGTTTAAGTTGTAGAATGGTTGGTTTGATACATTTATATATTATAATATGATTACTACAGTAGCATTAGCTAACACCTTTACCATGTTGCATATTTATCAATTCTTTTTTGTGTTGAAAACAGTTAAGATTTAATCTGTTAGCAACTTTGAAGCTTATAATACAGTATTGTTGACTATAATTACTATATTGTTCATTAGAGCTGCAGAAATTATTTATCCACTAGTTGTAAGTATGTACCCTTAAACAACATCTCCCTGATTCCCCATCCCCCAGCCCCTGGTAACTGCCATTCTACACTGTTTTTACAATTTCAGTTTCTTTATATTCTTGTTAGGATGGCTTTTATCAAAAAGACCAGAGATAACAAGTGTTGGTGAGGATGTGGAGAAAAGAGAACCCTTATACACTGTTGGTGAGAATGCAAATTGGTATAGCCATTATGGAAAACAGTATGGTGGTTCCTCAAAAAGTTAAAAATTGAACTACCACGTGATTCAGCAATGCCGGTCCTGGGTATATATGCGAAGGAATTGAAATCAGTATCTCAAATGGATAACTGCACACCCATATTCATTGCGGCATTATTTACTATAGCTAACACATGTAAACAACCTAAGTATCCATCAGTGGATGAATGGATAAAGATGTGGTATATATATGCAATGAGATATACTCAGCTACGAGAAAGAAGAAAATCTTGCTATTTGTGACAACATGGATGGACCTTGAAGGCATTATGCTAAGTGAGATAAGTCAGACAGAGAAAAACAAATACTGTATTGTATCACTTACATGTGGAATCTAAAAAAATGGAACTTGTTTTTCTTTAATTTAATTTTGTATGTTATACATATACTTGATACAAAATTTAAGAAATACAAGAGGACAATGGTATAAAGGAAGTCTCCTTTTCACCCCTGGTCCCCAACCACCCAGTTTCCATCCCAGGAAGCAACCACAGTTACCAGTTTCTCTACCTTCTGGTTCTTTTTAAAAAATAGCTTTTTATTATGGAAAATTTCAAACATATATAGAAGTAAAGAGAACTGTATAATGAACCTCCCTGTATCCAGCACCCTGCTTCAACCAGTATCAACAAGTTACCAATCTTATTTTAGCTGTACTCTCACCCAATTTCTCCTTTTCAGATGTCATATCATTTCATCCATAAATATGTCTGTGTATATCAATAACAGATAAGGGCTCTCTTTTTAGCATAGCCATAATGCCATTTTCATACCTAAAAAGCAACAGTAATTTCTTCATGTCATCACATTTAAAAGTTTCCCAGGGCCAGCCCAGTGGCACAGCAGTTAAGTTCACACGTTCCACTTCTGGTGGCCCAGGGTTCGCCAGTTTGGATCCCAAGTGCAGACCTATGTACCGCTTGTCAAGCCATGCTGTGGCAGGCGTCCCACATATAAAGTAGAGGAAGATGGGCACGAATGTTAGCTCAGGGCCAGTCTTCCTCAGCAAACAGAGGAGGATTGGCAGCAGATATTAGCTCAGGGCTAATCTTCCTCAAAACAGAGAGAAAAATTGCCCAATTGCCTCAATTTTTTTTTTTTTTACAGTTTGATTGTTTGAATCAAGATCCAAACGAGGTCCACACATTGTATCATTGCATTTGGTTAAATCTCAAGTCTCTTTTAATGTATACCTCCCCCCTTTTTTCTTTCTTTCCATTTACTTCTGGAAATAACTGGGTTATTTATCCTGTAGAATTTCCCACATTCTCCTGATTCCATCACTAAATACAGGCTATCTATCATGAAATACAGTCTGTATCCTATAAACTGCTGTTTTGATTTAGAGGCTTGGCCAGTGTTAGGTTCAATTTATGACAGAAGATACTTTATAGGTGGTATTATGCATCTACATTCAGTTTTAATTTTCTAGATAAACCAGGCAAATTCCCTGCTTTGGTTTTCCTTTTGTTTTTTGTGGGTTTTTTTTGGTCTTTTACAATATGTTGGTTAAATACATGGGCTCTGTAGTCAAACTGCCTGGTTTTATATCCCAATGCCACAATTTAGTAGCTGTGTAATTTTGGGCAAGTCATTTCACCTCTTATTGCCCTTTTCCTCAACTGCAGATTGGGGATAGTAGTAGCACCTAATTCATAGTGTTATTGTGAGGAGCAACTAAGTTAAATATGTATAATGCATTTAGGACAGTGTTTGGCATGGAGTAGATATTCAATGCACGTTAACTATTATGTTATTATATTTTTATTTCTCTATCATCTGGTATGGTATAGCCAGGACTTCCATATTGCCCAACTCCAGGGGTCACCATTTATGTTGTAGTCTTTGTCAATGATACTCCTCCTGGTGGAGTACAATTCAGTCTACGTGGTCATATGTAGTAGCCCTGAGTGTAGCCTTGCATCTTTCAGCTATTTTATTTTTTTCTGTAGCAGCAAGATTTTTGTAAACAGGATTTAGTCTCCATCTGGATTTCTCGTTAGCAAACTCATGTGTCACTCTACCTGTTTATTTCTATCCCCTTTTCCCTGAAACGTGCATATGTATGCACTCACAGATACACACCACATATACCTTTAAAGTCATGGCTAAACAGTAGTCCTCAAACAACTTCTCTCCCAACCTAGTGATATGAAGATCAGGTGTCTTTTGGTGTTTGCCACTTAGCACTCCAAAGTATACATCTATGGAGAGTTGAGGTTCTCAGCCAGATACCAACAAACAGGGAGTAAATCAAGCAGCATTATTCCTGGGGACTGTGTAGGCATGTTCAGCAATCGCATGATTTTTTTCTGGGTCTGTCCTTGGAATCTGGCCAAGGGTCCTTAGTGTTTTAAGCAATATGAGATAGATGCATTCAGAATGGGGACCCTGTGGAGTAGTCTATCAGGACTTAATTGTTGCCAACCTTAATAATTTCTCTATGTATGATTTCCTTTTCTGTTTTTCCTCAGATCTGGCATGGAAGCCATTAATGGAAAAGTACATCTTTCTAGGCTGCACTCAAGAGGAGTAGGCCTGGGTAAAGGGGAGAAGAAATTAATCATTAATAAAATATTACTCATATTCTTTGTTATTTAGTGAAAACCCAATATAATTTCCATAGATGTGACACCAAAGAGTTAAAGAATACAGAATCTGGACTTTTGAAGTTTTCTAATTCACTAATTCACTCATCACATGTACATACACACATGCACAGATACTCAAATAATACATAGTTACAATAATCCTTTCACAAGAAGTTAGCTGTGATCTTAGTTGAACCAATAACAGGTTTAGCTTATGAGATAGTTTAGATGGAATGTGCCCAGGAAGGTCCAGTTTCATAGACCCTTTACTAACAGCCCAGGAAACTTTCTCAGACCTCTATGATGATTTAATTATCCTATTTTGCCTAATTAATTTTATCCATCAATTAGTCTCAGGTTGGTCCAGAATATGCTTGATCTTGAGGTAGAGGTTGCATTTGTTAATGTATATCCTCTGAGGTTACCATACTGTTGACTAGAGTCTGCTCATGAGTCATGAACTCAACTCTTTACCCAGGCTTAACCAAGTGAACAAATGCAAATGCAAATTCTTTTCTTTTAATTTTTTAATTTTAATTTAATTTTTCTTATTGTGGTAACATTGGTTTATAACATTATATAAATTTCTGATGTACATCATATTTTGATTTCTGTGTAGATTACATCATATTCACCACCCATCATCATACACATGTCCCCAGAAACTCCTTTCGCTCTCCTCCTTTCCCCTTTCCCCTCTGGTAACCATCAATCCAATCTCTGTCTCTATTTGTTGTTGTTTTTATCTTCTATTTATGAGTGACGTCATACAGTATTTGACTTTCTCCCTCTGACTTACTTCCCCTAGCATAATACCCTCAAGGTCCATCCATGTTGTCACAAATGGCAAGATTTTCTCATTTTTTATGGCTGAGTAGTATTCCATTGTGTATATGTACCAGATATTCTTTATCCATTCATCCCTTGATGGGCACCTGGGTTGCTTCCAAGTCTTGGCTATTGTGAATAATGGTGCAGTGAACATAGGGGTGCATATATCTTTACGCATTCGTGTTTTCATGTTCTTTGGATAAATACCCAGAAGTGGAAAAGCTGGATTGTATGGTAATTCTATTCTTAAGTTTTTGAGGAATCTCCATGCTGTTTTCCATAGTGGCTGCACCAGTTTGCACTCCCATCAGCAGTGTATGAGAGTTCCCCTTTCTCCACATCACTTATTGTTTCCTGTCTTGTAACTTATAGCCATTCTGATGGGAGTGATGCGATGTCTCCTTGTAGTTTTGATTTGCATTTCCATGATAATTAGTCATGTTGAACATCTTTTCATATGTCTGTTGGCCATCTGTATATCTTCTTTGGAGAAATTTCTGTTCAGATCTTTTGCCCATTTTTTAATTGGGTTGTTAGTTTTTTGTTGTTGAGATGTATGATTTCTTTATGTATTTTGGATATTAACCCCTTATCAGATATATGATTTGCAAATACCTTCTCCCAATTGTTAGGTTGTCTTTTCGTTTTTTTAATGGTTGCCTTTGCTCTACATAAAGCTTTTTAATTTGATGTAGTCCCATTGGTTTATTTATTCTATTGTTTCCCTTGCCCAGTCAGACATGATACTTGAAAATACGCTACTAAGACCAATGTTGAAGAGTGTACTGCCTGTGTTTTCTTCTGGAAGTTTCATGGTTTCAGGTCTTGGATTCACGTCTTTAAACAATTTTGAGTTAATTTTTGTGTATGGTATAAGATAGTGCACTACTTGCATTCTTTTGCATGTGGCTATCCAGTTTTCCCAACACCATTTATTGAAGATACTTTCCTTTCTCCATTGTATGTTCTTGACTCCCGTGTTGAAAATTAGCTGTCCGTAGATCTATGGGTTTATTTCGGGGCTCTCAATTCTGTTCCATTGATCTGTGTATCTGTTTTTCTGCCAGTACCATGCTGTTTTGAATTACTATCGCTTTGTAGTATATTTTGAAATCAGGGAGTGTGATACCTCCAGGTTTCTTCTTTTTTCTTGAGATTCCTTTGGCTATTTGGGGTCTTTTGTTGTTCCAAATAAATTTTAGAATTCTTTGTTCTATTTCTGTGAAAAATGTCATTGAAACTTTGATAAGCATTGCATTGAATCTGTAGATTGCTTTAGGAAGTATGGACATTTTAACTATGTTAATTCTTTCAATTCAAGAGTACAGAGTATCTTTCCATTTCTTTGTGTCTTCTTCTGTTTCTTTCAACGTTTTATAGTTTTCAGTGTACAGATCTTTCACATCTTTGGTTAAGTTTATTCCTAGGTATTTTTTTGTTGCAATTTTAAATGGGATTATAGTCCTAATTTCTCTTTCTGCTACTTCATTGTTAGTATATAGAAACACAACTAATTTTTGTATGTTGATTTTGTATCCTGCACCTTTACCGCATATTCATTTATTGTTTCTAAAAGTTTTTGCTGGATTCTTTAGCGTCTTCTATATATAAAATCATGTCATCTGCACATAGTGACAGTTTCACTTCTTCCTTTCCAATTTGGATCCCTTTTATTTCTTTTTCTTGCCTGATTGCTCTGGCTAGGACTTCCAATACTATGTTAAATAAGAGTGGTGAAAGTGGACATTCTTGTCCGGTTCCTGTTCTTAGAGGGATGGTTTTCAGGTTTTCTCCATTGAGAATGATATCAGCTCTGGGTTTGTCATATGTGGCCATTATTATGTTGAAGTATTTTCCTTCTATGCCAGTTTATTCAGAATTTTTATCATAAAAGGCTGTTGTATGTTGTCAAATGCTTTCTCTGCATCTATTGATATGATCATGTGATTTTTATTCTTCATTTTGCTAATGTGGTGTTTCACATTGATTGATTTGCAGATGTTGAACCATCCCTGAATTCCTGGAATAAATCTCACTGGATCTTGGTGTATGATCTTTTTAATGTATTGTTGTATTCAATTTGCTAGTGTTTTGTTGAGGATTTTTGCATTTATGTTCATCATCAATATTGGCCTGTCATTTTCCTTTTTCGTGTTGTCTTTGTCTACTTTTATTTTCAGGGTGATGTTGGCCTCATACATTGAGTTAGAAAGCTTCCCATTCTCTACAATTTTTCAGAAAAGTTTGAGAAGGATAGGAATTAAATCTTTGAGTGTTTGGAAGAATTCACCAGAGAAGCCATCTATTCCTGGACTTTTGTTTTGGGGGAGGTTTTTGACTACTCTTTCAATCCCCTTACCTGCGATTGGCATATTCAAATTATCTATTTCTTCTTGATTCAGTTTTGGGAGGTTGTATGATTCTAAGAATCTATCCATTTCTTCTAGGTTGTCAAATTTGTTGGTGTTTAGCTTTTCATAGTATTCTCTTATAATTCTTTGTATTTCTGTGGTGCCCTTTGTAATTTCTGTGCTTTAATTTCTGATTTTATTTATTTGAACCATCTTTCTTTTTACTTAGTGAGTCCAGCTGAGGCTTTGTCAATTTTTTTTATCTTTTCAAGGAACCAGCTCTTAGTTTTGTTGATCCTATCTATTGTCTTTTTATTCTCTAGTTTATTTATTTCTGCCCTGGTTTTTATTATTTCCTTCCTTTCACTGACTTTGGGCTTTGTTTTCTCTTTTATAGTTCTTTTAGGTGTAATTTCAGAGTGTTTATTTGAAGTTTTTCCTGTTTCTTGAGGTAGGCCTTCATTGCCATAAACTTCCCTCTTGGTACCACTTTTGCTTCATCCAACTGATTTTGGTATGTTGTGTTTACAATCTTTCTTTGTCTCCAGGTATATTTTAATTTCTTTTAGGATTTCATCATTGATCCAATAGTTGTTCTGTATCATGTTGTTTAGTCACCACATTTTTGTGACTTTTCCAGCTTTCTTCCTATACTTGATTTCCAGTTTCATACCATTGTGTCAGAAAAAATGCTTGAAATGATTTCAATCTTCTTAAGTTTGTTTACACTTCTTTTGTTTCCCAACCTGTGGTCTGTCTTTGAGAATGTTCCATGTGCACTTTAAAAGAATGTGTATTCTCCTGCTTTTGGATGGAATGTTCTATATGTATCTTTTAAGTGCATCTGGTCTAGTGTTTCATTTATGGCCAATGTTTCCTTGTTGATTCTCTGTCTGCATGATCTATGCATTGATATTATTGGGGTATTAAAGTCCCCTACTATTACTGTATGCTGTCAATTTCTCCCTTTAAGTCTGTTAGCATTTGCTTTATATACTTTGCTGCTCCTATGTTAGGTGTGTATATATTAATAAATGTTTTGTCTTTTTTATGGAATGTCCCTTTTATCATTATATAATGTCCATCTGTGTCTCTTGTCTTTTTTGCTTAAAATCTGCTTTGTTTGATATAAGTATGGTTACACCCACTTTCTTTGGTTTCCATTTGCTTGGAGTATCATCTTCCCTCCCTTCACTTGGAGCCTATGTTTGTCTTTAGAGCCGAGATAGGTCTGGAGGCAGCATATTCTTGGATCTTGTTTTTCTATCCAGCCAGCCACTTTGTGTCTTTTGATTGATGAATTCAATCCATTTACAGTTAAAGTGATTACTGATATATGAGGGCTTAATAGTACCATTTTATCTTTGGTTCTCTGGTTGTTCTGTATTTCCATTGTTTCTTTTTTCTTATATTTCTGTCTGCCATTTCAGTTTGGTGATTTTAATAATATGTTTCTCAGATTCCTCTTTTTGATGTTTTGTGACTCTGCTCTGCTTTTTCGTTTTGTGGTTACCATGAGTTTTGTCTAAAAGTTCTCATAAATGAGATAGTCGTTTTTATGCTGATACCATTTTATCTCCATTAGCCTGTGCAGGTTCCATCCTTTTCCTCTTCCCCATCTATGTTTTTGTTTTCACAAATTATCTCTTTTTGTATTATGAGTTTGTTATCAAATTGAAGTGGTAATAGTTATTTTTGATGCTTTCTTTCCCTTTAGCCCTTATGTTATAATTGTTTACTAACCTATTATAGTTATTATTACTAAATCTGTTACAGAGTTGCAATTTTCTGATTTTGTCTGTCTATTTATCACTTTCCTTAAAGTTTTGTATATCTTTACCTTTTTGTGTCAGGTAGGAGAGCTCCTTTCAATGTTTCTTGTAAGGCAGGTCTAGTAGTGATGAACTCCCTCAGCTTTTGTTTGTCTGGCAACGCCTTTATATCTCTTTCATGTTTGAAGTATAACTTTGTTGGATAGAGTATTCTTGGCTGATAGCTTTTGTCTTTCAGTATTTTGAATATATCATTCTACTGTCTCCTAGCCTGTAGAGTTTCTGTTGAAAAATCCACTGATAGGCTGATGGGGTTGTAAGTCATTTTATTCTCTCTGGCTGCCCTTAATATTCTTTCTTTGTCATTGACTTTTGACAGTTTTGATATAATGTGCCTTAGAGATGGTCTTTTTGCATTGAGATAATTAGGAGTTCTATTGGCTTCACGTACTTGTATATCCAATTCTTTCCACAGGATTGGGAAGTTCTCAAATATTATTTTTTTAAAAAGCTTTCTGCTCCTTTCTTCCTCTCTTCTCTTTCTTTGAGACACATTATCCTTATGTTGCTTTTCCTGAATGTGTCAGATATTCGTAGTAGAATTTCTCCATTTTTTAAATATCTTGGTTCTTTCTCCTCTTCCACCTGAATCCTTTCTAGATTTCTATTTTGAGCTGGGTAATTCTCTTTTCTGTATGGTATGCTCTATTTCCAATGCTTTCTATTTTATTTTTCTTCTCATTACTTGTGTTCTTCAGCTCCAGAATGTTTTTTTTTTTTTTTTAGAGTTTCAATGTCTGTGTTGAAGTACTCCTTCTGTTCATTAATTTTATTCCTGAGCTCATTGAACTGTCTTTCTGAGTTTTCTTCTAGCTCATTGAGTTTCTTCATGACAGCTCTTTTGAATTCCCTGTCAGTTAGTTCATAATCTTCCATGACTTCAAATTTGGTTTCTGGACAGTTGTAATTTTTTTCTATGCTACCATATTACCATAGTTATTAATGGTGCTTGATGAGTTGTTCCTCTTCTGTCACATTCATGGTAGTAAACACCTTTCTTTTTTGGGTAAATCTTCAGTTACTTTGATTCTGAGCTGCCTTTGGTTATGTTTGAGAGCCTGCACTTTCCACCCTTCACTGCCTCTGCCAGCGGCATCATCAGTGCCCTCCTTGTGCTGCTTGTACTTCTGAAGTTGCTGGTGTCTTGCTGCTTATGATCTCACTGCAGTTGTGGGTGTCACCACCAGGTTCACCAGGCTGTGAGCACCTCTGTTGCTTCCTGGATCACCTGGGTCTTGTGTTCCCCCCGTGGCTCTCTACAGGCTCAGGTGCTGCTGCTGTGTGCACCACTTGTGCTGCTACTCTCAGGTTATCTGGGGTGCTAGCACCAACACTGCTGGGGGTGCTGGGTTCACAGGTGTTACCACTGCTACCAAGTCCTGGTGGTCTTGTATGTAGCTCAGCTGCTGGTAGAGCCAATGTCAGGGGTCACACCACTAGGGACTGGGTCACAGGTACTATGTGGCTCCTGAAGCCTCAGGTCACAGGCACCACCTTCCACTGCTGGGGGAGAAGTAGAGGCTAAGATGTGAGTACTGCCACTTCCTCAAGCCTCAGGTCAGAGGCACCATCTGACAGGCGAAGGGTTGTGGCTAAGTTATGAGTGCCACTGCTGTTCCTGAAGCCTCTGATCTGTGGTGCCAGTGTACTTTTTGAAACCAGGTCATAGGCACTGCTGCTGCTGCCAGTGGTAGCCATGTCTTGGGTCAGCCCCTGCTGCTAGAAAGGCTGGTGTCAGAGTTGCCATTGCCAGGGGAGGGTGAGGGGCCTGGGTCACCAGTACTGTGCTGCATTTCTTGAAGCATCAGGTTGTGGGTGCCACTGGTCACTGCCTGAGGAGGGGTAGGGACTGAGCCATGAGTGTCATTGTGGCTCCTACAGCCTCTGGTCTCTGACACCAGTGTGCTTTTTGAAACCTCAGATCATGGGCACCACTGCCGTTGCCAGTGGTATACACTAGTATTATAATTTCTAACTGGTTTTTGTTTTTGTATATGAAGGATGTTGATTACTGTATGTTAATTTTGCATTTTGATGCCTTACTTATTGCTTCAATTGTTTTTATTAATTTTATCATCTGTTCTCTAGGTTTTCTGGGTATACTTTCATATTATCTGCAAATAAAGAGTGTTCCTTCTTTTTCCAATTCTTAGGTACCTCTCTCTCTTTCTGTGTGTGTGTGTTTTATCATGTTAAGAACACTAATCTATCAACTCTTAATTTTAATTTTCTTAAAAGTCAGGAATGGATGTTCAATTTTGTTGAAGGCTTTTTCAACATATTTGGAGATCATCATGATTTTTTTATATCTATTAAAATGGTATATTATATAAGTGGATTTCCTAATAATGCACCACTGTTACATTCTTGCATTTCTGGAATAAATCCAATTTAGCCAGGGTATATCATTTTCTTAATGTGGTATTGGGTCCTGTTCACTAGTACTTTATTTTAAATTTTTGCATCTTTATTCATATGTGATATTGTATAATTTTTTCATACTATCTTTATCAGGTTTTGTTATCAATATCACTTGTTTATATAGTCATACGCACATAATGATGTTTTGGTCAATGATGCACTGCATATATGACAGTGGTCCCATAAGGTTAGTACCATATAGTGTAGGTGTGTAGAAGGCTATACCATGTAGGTTTGGGTAAGTACACTCTATGACGTTTGCACAACAATGAAATTGCCTGAAAGTGCATTTCTCAGAACATATCACCATTGTTAAGCAACACATGACTATACAAAGAATTGAAACCTTTTCCTTTGTTTTCAACATCTCAGAAAAATTTATGGATCATTGAGACCCTCTGTTCTTTAAATGTTTGGTAGAATTCCCTCTGTGTGTTAGTGTATGTATGTGTGTGTATGTGTGCTTGCTTACTCTGGCACACGTGCAAGTTAGTTCAGTAATAGCATTCTGTTTCTACTATAGAAAATTATCTGTTTAATCCTCCTATCTCTGACGGTATCAATCTTGATAAAATTTCATGTAGGCTTTAAAATTTATTAGCACTGAGGTCTGCAAATTAGTCTCTTATGATTTAAAAAATGTCTTCTATTTCAATGGTCATTCTCCTTTTTGTACATTTGTGCTTTCTTGTATATCTCTTCTTTTTTCAGAAAGTTAGCTTGTGGCTTGTCTATTTTGTTAATTTTTTCAAAAGAATAAAATTTCGATTTTTTAAATGAGATCTACTATTTTTCTGTTCTCTACTTTATTAATTTCTTCTGTTTTTATTATTTCCTTTCTTGAGCTTTCTTTCAATTTGTTCTGTTGTTCTTTCTTTAACTTTTTGAGCTGAGAATTTAATTTAATTTTTTTATTTTATTGATGAACATGTTTAAGTTATTGAATTTTCCCCCTTACCATCTCATTAAATGTATCCCATAGGTTTTGATATGTAGTGTTTATATTATCATGGTTTGTTTTTTTAGAATTTTTGTGATTTTGGTTTGTATTTCTTCCTTTACTCAAGTGTTGTTTAATAGAAAGTTTAAAGTATTTTAGGTAGAATTAACTTAATTTTTAGTTTTATTGAAAGGTTATTAGAAAATGTTTGTACTACTTCAACTTTATGGAACTTGTTGATGTTAGCTTTGTGACCTAATACGTGATTGGTTTTTATGAGTCTTACATGTGCACTTGAGAAGTGTTGTCTCTATTATCAGGGTTTATAATTTGACATATATCTGTAGGAATGACCTTATTGATTATGTTATTTAGATCTTCCAGATCCTTACTTGTTGTTTGTCCACTTGATCTGTTGTGTAATGAAAATGCTATGTTAAAGTCTCTTATTCTTAGTGTTTCTATTGACATCTCCTTGTATCTCCTGTATTTTTGCTTTATAAAGTTGGTTGCTCTTTTATTTGATGCACAGATATTCATAGCTGTTCTGTTTTCATTTTCAGTATGGCTTTTGGCATTAAAAAGTGTCCTTTGTCTCATTTAATTAAAGCTTTTTTCCTTGAAATGTACTTTCTATGATTGATTCCCTTTGCCCATTCCTAAATTTTCCTCTTTTGTTTCACTTCCTTTTGTCCACTCAATCTTCAAAGGGTGTCTCCCCCTTATGTTTTGCCTTCTTCTTTCCTAGAAGCAATACCTTTCAAAGACTGCCTTTTGAAAACTGCTTAACTGCTTGAACAACCTTCTCTAAGTGCTCTGATAAACCCTGACTATTTTTCAGTATTTTTACACTTTGTGCATACTTTGTCTTTCTGGTGATTTTTTTTTATTAGTCTTAGGCCTCTAACCCCATTCTTCACTCATGGATGAACTTTTCCCAGCATTGTCCTTGCTCCCTCTGAAGGTTTGCAAAGGGGAAATATGAGTGATAGTTCACTGAGATTTGGTGTTTATCTTCCTACTTACGAGTAATTTGGAAGTTGAGTGTTCTCTGTGTTTTTGTTGTGTGGATGACATGGCTTTGTGTACTTTTATGTTTTTTTGGTGGTTCTATGTTGTTTTATGGAGGATGTGTAGGGAGATTTAGATTTACATGGCCACCGTTACCTTGAAATGAGCGTTTTCCATATGATTAAAAATGCTTTGCAAATATTTTAATGGCTACATAATCTTGCAATAGATAAAAGAGCCAAAAATTCTCAGATCATTTCCTTCTTTTTGAGTACTTCACTTGTTTCCTTTTTCCTGGTGACATATTTGTGGATGAGTTATTTCCATTGTATACGTTGGGTAGATTTGCCAAAAGAAAATTACTGCCACAAGGTTATAAATATTATTAATAATCTTGATATAATTTGAATCCAGGGAGAACCAATAGGCCACCGATGTATTTATTTTAAGCTGCTAACTAAGGTAGTCTCCACCCTTTTTTCCGGTAGCACCCCTCTCTCCTGCATATATTGCATGAACCAGGTCTGTTAGGAGGCAACAGTGTGGCTATTTCTCGTGTTTACAAACAGCATCTCTGTTGATTGATGGAAACATGTGCCATTACTAGTTATTAAATATTTGAAGATCTTCCACTACCTTATTTTATAACACTTGCTATTCTATGGATGGATTGATTTATCACTATTCTTGGGGCACACACATATACAACAACAACAACAACAAAAGAACAAGCGACCTTTCTTTCAGCTATCCTTTAGTCTGACATCCCTGGGTTTTATAACTGAAAAAGGGGGATGAACAAGAACCTAAAATACAGTGTCAAGACTTTAACTTGGTGAAACTGATCAATCCTCACATTAGTAATTACTGCCTTCATGACTTCTCTCGGAGTCTCCTGGGCTCATTTCTGCCTACACTTTCTGTTAGTCACTTCTCTTTCTTCCTCTTACTGGATCACTTTTGTCAACTGCAAGTAATCAAAGCTGATCTTACTATTCATGCAACCAGAATTTTCACAGTAATATCATATTACTAGCATTTTCTTGATTAATTGGGACAGTCTGACATGATTTGTATGTTTTAGAGGAGCCAATGTAACTTTCTTGCTGTTGTGGGGTTTGTTTAACCTTTAAATGTAAGGAAAAATCTGTTTTGCCTTCATTTGGACTGGTAGTTAGAACTTTAAAAATAATCAAAGACATAACTGGGTCATTCCCCATCTTATTATCTATCACAGTACATGACAGGAAATCAGCCTTGCCCTAAAATCACCTTTGAAAAGTTGTTATCAAAAACAAACAAACAAACAAGCTCCCAGGCCTAATCCTGGACCCAGTGAATCAATCTGCTGTCTTGAGATCCAGGGATTTGCATTTCGCAAAGCTCCCCAAGTGACTCTGATGCGGTTTGGCACCTGAATATACACTCATTTTTGTTATGCATAGTTTTAGTGCATGCTCTCCATCAAATCATGACCCCAGTACAGCTCTCAAGTTGTCGTCTCTCTGCCGGTTTCTAGAAGTTGTCACTCTTGCAATATATCCATGGTATGCTCCAGGATGCATTCAAAGTTGCATTTTCTAGAATGCTCAGAAAGTTATTCCTTAAACGAAAGACTATAAAAATTCACTTGCATTTTCTGTGAATTTAGTGGTTACTTTTCTACATTTTATCTCTTCTGTTCATTTCAAATTGAATATATTATTTTGTGTCTCTTGCCTTCCCATATTAACTTCCGGGTCAGTTTTTGATATCCACAAAATAACTGGCTGGAATTTTGATTGGAATTGCATTGAATATATAACTCAAGTTGGGAAGAACTGGCATATTGAGTCTTCCTATCCATGTATGTGGAATATCTCTCCATTTATTTAGATCTATGATTTATTTTACTGAGATTTTGTAGTTTTCCTCATACATATCTTGTACATATTCTTTTAGATTTATACCTAAGTATTTAAGTTTTTTGGTTCTAATGTAAGTGGTATGTTATTAATTTCATATTCCAATTGTTCATTGCTAGTATATAAGAAAGAGATTGACTTTTGTTTATTAACTTTGTATCCTGCAACCTTGCTAAAATTGCTCATTAGTTCCAGGATTTTTGTTGATTGTTTGGGATGTTCTGCATAGACAATCACTGTATCTGCCAACAAAGGCAGTTTTAACTTTTCCTTCCCAGTCTGTACAGTTTTTACTTCCTTTTCTTTTTTTATTTAATTAACTAGGATTTCCAATGTGATACTGAAGAGGAGTGGTGAGGGAGGATATCTTTGCTTTGTTCCTGATCTTAGGGAGAAAGTGTTCTGTCTTTCACTGTTAAGTGTAATGTTAGCTGTATGCTTTTTATAGATGCTCTTTATCCAATTGAAGAAGTTCCCCTCTATCCTTGGCTTACTGAAAGTTTTATTGTGAATGGATATTAGATTTATCCAATGTTTTTCTTCATCTATTGATGTGATCATATGCTTTTTCTTCTTTAGCCTGTTGATTTGATGGATGACATTAATTGATTTCTGAAAACTGAATCAGCCTTGCATACCTGCAATAAATCCCACTTGGTCGTGGGGTTTATACAATGTTGTATTCTGTTTGCTAATATTTTGTTTAGGATTTTTTCATTTATATTAATGAGAGATATTTCATCTGTACTTTTCCTTTATTGTATGTCTTTATGTGATTTTGGTATTAGAGTAATGCTGGCCTCATAGAATAAGTTAGGAAATATTCCTCTTGCTTCTATTTTCTGGATGACATAGTAGAGAATTGGTATAATTTCTTCCTTAAATGTTGGGTAGGATTTACCAGTGAACCCATCTGGGCCTGTTTTGGCAGATTATTAATTATTGATCCAATTTCTTTAATAGATACCAACCTGTTCAGATTGTCTGTTTCTTTCTGTGTGAACTTTGGTGGATTTTGTCTTTGGAAGAATTGGTGCACTTCATCGAGGATATCAAATTTATAGACATAGAGCCGTTCATAATATTCCTTTATTTTCCTTTCAGTGAGAAAGCAGTAGTGATTTGTCCCATTTTCATTTCTGATATTAGTGATTTGTGTCTTTTATTCTTCTTTCTTAATTAACTTGGCTAGAGGCTTATCAATTTTCTCGATCTTTTCAAAAAAACATCTTTTGGTTTTGTTGATTTTCTCTATTGATTTCCTCTTTTCAGTTTCATGGATTTCTGCCCTAATTTTTATTATTTCTTTACTTCTGCTCCCTTTGCGTTTAATTTGTTCTTCTTTCTGTAGTTTCATAAGGTGGAAGTTTAGATTATTGGCTTTAGCTCTTCCTTCTTTTCTAATATATGCATTCAGTGCTGTATATTTTCCTCCAAGCATTGCTTTTGCTATACCACACAAATTTGTACGTTATATTTTTATTTTCCCTTAGTTTGAGATGTTTTATATTTCCCTTAGGATTTCCTTTTTGACTCATATGTTATTTGGAAGTGTGTTATTTAATCTCCAAATATTTTGGGATTTTTCAGATATCTTACTGTTATTGCTTTCTAGTCTAATTTCATTGTGGCCTGAGAGCAGATTTTGTATGATTTCTATTGTTTTAAGTTTATTAAGGTGTGTTCTATGGCCCAAAATGTGGTTTATCTTAGTGAATGTTCCATATGAACTTGAGAAGAATGTGTATCTTGCTGTTGTCAGATGAAGTAGTCTATAAATGTCAATTAGATCCAGTTGATTAATGGTCCTGTTCAGTTCAATTATATCCTTACTGATATTCTGCCTGTTGGATCCTTCAATTACTGATAGATGGGTGTTGAAGTCTCCAGCAGTAATTGTGGATTCATCTCCTTGCAGTTCTGTCAATTTTTGCCTCACATATTTTTGATGCTTTGTTGTTGGATGCATACCTGTGAAGGATTGTTATATCTTCTTGAAGAATTAATCCCTTTATGTAATGGAACTCATTATCTCTGATAATTTTCCTTGATCTGAAGTCTACTTTGTTTGAAATGAATAGAGCTCCTCTAGCTTTTTAAAAAATTAATGTTAGCATAGTATATCTTTCTCTATTCCTTTATTTTTAATCTGTATGTGTCTTTATATTTAAAGTGGATTTCTTGTAGACAATATATAATTGAGTCTTGTTTTTTAATACACTCTGACAGTCTATGTCTTTTAATTGGTGTATTTATACCATTGGCATTTAATGTGATTATTAATATAGTTGGATTAATATATACCATATTTGTTAACTGTTTTGTATTCATTTCCTTGTTCTTTGTTTCTCTTTTTCTCTTCTACTATTTTTCTGCCTTCTCTGGGTTTAACTGAGCATTTTGTATGATTCCTATTTTTTCTCTTCTGTTAGTATATCAATTATACTTTTTTTAAAACTTTTTTTAGCAGTTACCCTTGCATTTGCAGCGTACGTTTACAACTTATCCAAGTCCTCTTTTAAATAACACTATACCATTACACAGGTAGTGCCAGTACCTTATAATAGAGTACCTTATAACATTGTTGTCATTCATTTCACTGATCCATAAGCTATAACCACTGAATACATTGTTGCTATTATTTTGAGCTCTTATTCTTAGATCAATTAAGAATAAGTCCTCTAGTATTCTTCCTTTTTTTATGTAGATCTGAGTTATTGACCTGCAGCTTTCTCTATGAAGAACTTCTTTTAACATCTCTTGCAAGGCAAGTCTCCTGGTGACAAATTTCCTCAATGTTTGTTTATCTGAGAAAGTCTTTATTTCTCCTTCACTTTTGAAAGATAATTTTTGCTGGTCTTCTTTTATTTTAACACAAATATTTCACTCCACTCTCTTCTTGCATGCATGGTTTCTGAAGAGAAGTGTGATGTAATTCTTGTCCTTTCTCCTCCTATAGTAAGATGTTTTTTTCTTCTGGCCTCTACCAAGGTTTTTTTTTTTTTTGTCTTTTATTTTGTTTACTTTGAATGTGATATGCCTAGGTGTAGATTTTTTTGATATGTATCCTGCTTCATGTTTTCTGAGCTTCCTGGATCTGTGGTTTGGTGTTTGTCATTAGTTTTGGGAAATAGTCATTATTGCTTCAGACATTTCTGCTCTTCCTTTTTCTCTTTCTTTTACTTCTGATATTCCCATTACATTTATGTTACGTGTTTTGTTATTGTCCCACAGTTATTGGATATCCTGTTCTGCTTTTCATTTTTTTTCTCTTTACATTTCAGTTTTGGAAGTTTCTATTGACATATCTTCAAGCTCACTGATTATTTTCTCAGCTGTGACCAGTCCATTGATGAACCCATCAAAGGAATCCTTCATTTCCGTGATGGTGTTTTTGATTCCTAGAATTTCCTTTTGGTTCCTTTCTTAAGGCTTCTATCTCTCTGCTTACATTATCCATCTTCTCCTTTATGTTGTCCACTTTATCCATTACAATCCTTAGTGTATTAATCATAGTTGTTTTAAATTCTAAGTCTGATTATTCCAACATCTCTGCCATATCTGAGTCTGGTTGTGATGCTTTCTATGTCTCTTCAAACTGTGTTTTTTGTCTTTTAGTATGTCTTGTAAATTTTTGTTCCATGCCAGGCGTGATGTAATAGGTAAAAGGAACTGCAGTAAATAGGCCTTTAGTGTGAAGTTTTGTTTATCTGGCTAGAGGTTAGCCTGAGTTTACTGTTTGCTGTAACCACGAGTGACAGAGGCTAAACTTACCTCTGGTGTCTTTGTTTTTATTTCCCCTGTAGTCTTTGGTTTTCCCTAGAGACTTCTTAAGTATTGTCTGAGAAGCACAGTTCTTTTAGTAATATTCTCTGTTATTATCCAGGTGGCCTTGATGTGGTGGTTAGGTGGGAGTGAAGGAGTAACATGCTACAGTCCTTTAATTATGTCTCAGTCTTTTAGTGAGCCTGTACCACTGGCCTGTGACCATCACAAGTGCTTCTCAGTTTTGTGTGGTTTCCCCCTAAGAAGAGACAGAAGGTCAAGCCTGGTCCGGAGTTGGGTATTTCCCTTTTCCTAGATCACTTAGGCTCTGGTAAACCCCAAGTATATTAGGGTCTGGTAAAATAGTTTCTCCTGAGGGCCTTGTTAGGAAGAATGAAATGCTCTGTGCATATTTTTACAAAGGCTACTTTTCCTCTCCCCCTCTCAAAAGCATGGAAACATGAGGGAGTTTTTCTCGGATCTTCACAGTGAGAACCTGATAAGGTGCTTGGAAATAAAACTCACAAAAGTGTGAGGATCCCCCTAAGACTGGACCCCCTTAGTATTTTTAACTCTCAAACTGGTCCACACTGAGCCTCTAGCAATTTGTCAATTACGGATTAAGTTTTCCTAGCCCTATACTGGTTCACAAGGAGTTTTCTGCTCCTGGGCTTCTGCTCTAGGAAGTTTTGATTCTCTGAATCTTTCTGTCCCTCTCTTCAGTTTTGCAGACAATAGTTAGCCCTACATCCTCAGTTTTTTGATGGATCTAAGAGGAGTTGATTGTCAGTTTGTTCCACTTTTTTCTTGGTATGTGGGTGGAAGAGATGACTTTCAAGCTCCTTACATGCTTGACTGGAATGCAAGGGAACTTTTGAGACATCAAAGACATGTTTGTTGTAAAGTTTTCATCTCTTAAAATCTGGTTAGAGAAAACTGGACAGCCACATGCAAAAGATTGAAAATTGACCATTCTTTTCCACCACACACCAAAATAAACTCAAAATGGATCAAAGACCTAAAGATTAGGCCTGAAACAATAAGTCTTCTAGAAGAGAATATAGGCAGTACACTCTTTGACATCAGTTTCAAAAGAATCTTTTCGGACACTATAACTCCTCAGTTGAGGGAAACAATAGAAAGAATAAACAAATGGGACTTCATCAGACTAAAGAGCTTCTTCAAGGCAAGGGAAAACAGGATTGAAACAAAAAAACAGCTCACTAATTGGGAAAAAATATTTACAAGCCACTTATCCAACAAAAGGTTAATCTCCATAATATACAAAGAACTCACACGGCTTAACAACAAAAAAGCAAACAACCCAATCAAAAAATGGGCAGAGGACATGAACAGACATTTCTCAAAAGAAGATATAAATATGGCCAATAGACGCATGAAAAGATGTCCATCATGGCTAATCATCAGGGAAATGCAAATCAAAACTACACTAAGATATCACCTTACGCCCGTTAGATTGGCAAAAACATCCAAAACCAAGAGCGACAAATGTTGGAGAGGTTGTGGAGAAAAAGGAACCCTCGTACACTGTTGGTGGGAATGCAAACTGGTACAGCCACTATGGAAAACAGTATGGAGATTTCTCAAAAAGTTAAAAATAGAAATACCCTATGACCCAGCCATCCCATTACTGGGTATCTATCCTAAGAACCTGAAATCAGAAATCCCAAGAGTCCCTTGCACCCCTATGTTCATCGCAGCATTATTTACAATAGCCAAGACGTGGAACCAACCTACATGCCCAGAAACTGATGATTGGATAAAGAAGATATGGTATATATACACAATGGAATACTACTCAGCCATAAAAAAAGACAAAATTGGCCCATTTGCAGCAACGTGGATGGACCTCGAGGGTATTATGTCAAGCGAAATAAGCCAGTCAGAGAAAGACGAACTCTATATGACTCCACTCATAGGTGGAAGTTAGTATATTGACAAGGAGATCTGACTGGTGGTTACCAGGGAAAAGGGGGGTGGGGGGAGGGAACAAAGGGGGAAGTGGTGTACCCACAACATGACTAACAATAATGTACAACTGAAATCTCACAAGATTGTAATCTATCATAACATTAATAAAAAAATAATAAAAATAATAAAAAAAATAAAGACTTAGCTGGACTGGACATTAAGAAAAAAAAGTATATATATTGTGTTCTGATTTTTGAAAACAATAACAAATCGTATCCTACACATTTATGTAAGTATCTTTATATATTATTGTATGAGCATGGAAAGTATATAGAAAGAGACAATAGAGATTTTCAGCGTATATCACCTGAATAGGTAGGATAGGATCTGGGAGACTAGAAGCCCACTACACAAAGGTTAAAAACAAATTAACTAACTTTACTGGGAGCATGTAAACACAGTTTTATATGTAATGTGATAAATTTGCATTAAGTAAAATCATACATGTAAATGTTACAAAATCTATTCAACAACAACAACAAAAAAACTGGTCAGAGTAACTATCTTTCCCTTAATGCACTTTATTTTTCTTTTAAAGGGATAAAAAGTAAGATCTTTTCGGAAATTTACTTTTTTCTTATTTTCTTTTCTCAAATAGATCCTAAATGCCCAGGAGATGTTGATTTTCATGATAGTGACTGGGACATTAAGACAATCACCAGCTCCTTGAAATTCTACCTCAGGTATGCCTGATATGATTTAAGACTTTACTTTTCATAGTTGATGAAATCTGTCTGGATGGAGATTGAAGTTATTGTGGTCCCATTTTGAGGAAATTGGATAGGATTGCTAAAGAAAAAAAAAAAAAGAATGAAAAGGATTTATGTCAGGGAAGAATGTGCATTAGGAGACTTTTTTTAAAAAAAAAACTGGGAATTTAATCAAGGGAAGCATCAGAATAATAGAATTATTGTTGAAAAATGGCTTTTTTTGGGAAAAAAGATTATTTAAAAAATCATACCCTTAAAATAATTGAAGTTTTGCCATTGTGCACAGATAGAGTGATGTCACAATGGGCTCACTAATAAAATCAGGAATTGTGACAATTCAATGTTGTTAACATGTTTTGGTGGATAATAACCATTTTAAAACATTAAATTGCACTTGTGCAAATATAATGTGTGTGTTTGTGTGATATGTCTCATACCTTAATCAATATAATGGAAATAAAAACCAAGAAAATACAGCTATAAAAATGCTGGAACTGAATGAAGTGACAGCAATAGGAAAAAAAAATTAACTTACCAGTAAAATTTGAGGATGCACAATGATGATGACTATATCATTCAGTTTATTGGCATAAATTTATATTATGTAAAAATATTTCTGACATACATACTTTTTAGACTCCTTCATTTCTTACCATTCTTTATATCCCATAGTATGCGCCATACTTTATGTGCTAAAATGTCTTCTTTTCAATCATTGTACTCTTTAGAAATTAATATAGATACTTAAGCTCTGGGAAATATTAATCCAAAATAGACTGGGTCCCAGATATTCCTGTAAAATGACCTGCTGCTATAGCATCATCTTAGAACTTTATATAAACATCAATGTTCTTTCCAAGAGTATTTCTCCTGCATCTGCCAAAGAAGAACGGTCTGTTGTTAGAGGGTTTATTCTGTGCTAGATGGTGTTCTAGTTGCTTACATTGACAATATCATTGTTTTTTTCTCACAATAGCCCTGTAAGTTAGGTGGTGCTATACTCATTTTACAGATGAGGAACTTGAAGTGCACCCCCTCCACCGTTAGGTAATATCCATGGTCACAGCTCATATTATTTAAATCTAAGTATCTCGAACTTGTAAAGCCACTGATATTGGAGCATCTCTTCCCCTCTTCCCCACCCCCAGGGACTGTGGCCTTCTTGGAGTTGCTTGGGTGATGTAGTAAACACAGAGAGCAATCTGCTATGCATACTTTCAGAAGACTCGTGATGATGAGACTAGAGTAAATGATTCTATGTCTCAGCCTCCTTCAAGAGAATCAGTTTTTTTCAGAGATTTATATAGGTTAAGTTACTCCCTATATTACATCTTTCCCAGCTCATCGTGTATATGCAGTGTGGCCCTTTTGAAAGATGGGAAGATCGAGCCTGAAAGTGTGAGTGGACAGAACCCCCAATAAAAGATATTTGTCCTTAAGACTCTTATCCATGAGCCTTTAATATGTACTAGCCAGTTAACACACTTTAGATTTCTCAAAGATATCAATATTTTCAGAGTGGGCCTCCTCCTTCTGTGTTCTATGTACGTAACTCATCCCTTATCTCCAACATTTCCAGAAAAGTACTCTAAAAATCATCCCTTCTCTCCTGTATCCTTAACCTTTCTCATTCAACTGACTCTTTCCTTTTAGCATATGAATATGCTCCAGCAATGCACATCTCCTTGACCTTGTGTTTCTTTCATTTATTTATTCCATCATTCACTAAGTCATTCAATAAACATTTCCTGAGTGTCTACTCTATGCCAAGCATGGTGCTAGGCAGTAGGAATACATGTGTGCGTAGATATGATCTCTGACCTTAAAAAGGTTATAGTCCAGTGAGGGGGACAGACAAAATACAAATAATCATACAAATATAACAAACTGTAATAAGTGCTCTGAAGGAAAAGTACAAGGTGCTATGAAGGCATATAACAGGAAGATCTGATTTATTCTGGTTGTTTGTTTGAACTGAGGTTTGAATTATAACTTGGAGTCACCTGGGGGAGAGGCAATTCCAGATAGAGAGAACTGCATATGCAAAGGCCTTGAAGGAAGAGGAAGGAAGACTCCTTCAAGAAACTACATGTACCAGTATAGGTAGAGTATTGAGTGTAGAGAAGGAGGGAGAGATATGTAGGGGCCAGATCATGCAAGGCCTTATAGGACATTTTAAGAATTGGAGTCTGGATTTACCTTATAAGGAAAGGGAATATATTGAAAGGTTTTAAGCAGGTTACATGATATTTGCATTTTGAAAAAACTAGAGAGAGATCAAATTAGAGGAGGCAAAATAGGTAGAGGTGAAAATTAGTTAGCAGGCTATAACTATAATCCAGGAAAGAGATGATGTTTCTGCTTGACTACGGAGTAGCAGTGGAGATCAGTAGAAATAAGCATATTCAAGAGATTTAGGGAGTAAAATTAGATATGAGAATGAGGAAGAGAAAGATAAAAGAATGACTTCCATGTTTCTGGCCCATACAACTAAATGATGGTCATGCATTTACTGATTTGGGAAACGCAAGAAAAAGACTAGATTTGAGGGAGATGACAAATTAGGTTTTGGGTATGTCAAATTTGGGTGTCTTTGAAAAGATTAGGGCATGATTTTAAGCAGGCAATTGGATATATAGGAAATATATAGAAATGAAACTCAGAGAAGAGTTCTGGGCTGGAGATAAAAATTGAGAATCATTGACAATGTAGACAATAATTGGAGGCAGGAGCTTCGAT
Source organism: Equus quagga (assembly GCF_021613505.1). NCBI lineage: Eukaryota > Metazoa > Chordata > Mammalia > Perissodactyla > Equidae > Equus > Equus quagga. The sequence continues at coordinate 71,672,429 of NC_060276.1, forward strand.
GAGATTACCTAAGAATAGAGATACTTCACCCCTTCCCGACTTCAGTATATGAAGTAATATACACTCCCTGTCTCTATTTCTTAACCTCCCAGTTTACTCTTTAACCCACTGCAGTCTGACTCCCACCCCTTCTGCTCCACTGGAGCTGCTCTTGCCAAGGTCACCAGTGACTTCCTCAATGCTATACACAATGCCATACACAATGGACGATTGTCAGTCTTTACCTTACTTGACCTCTTTGTAGCATTTGAAAATGTTAACAAGCCCTCCTTTGAAACTTTCTGATCTTTTGGGTTCTGCTGTATCACTTGCTTTTGGATTTCCTCTCACCTCTTTGATCATTTTTAGCACTCTCCTTTATGGACTTTCTACCTGGTACTTGCTATTGCTCTCCTCTCCTTTTACTACACAGGAGGAATGGAAGATTCAAATATCTACAGGGGCCAGGACATGAAAATGAGTGAAATAGACTACTTTCATATGAAACACAGTGCATATTGAATCTTTATTTGCATAGCAATCCCTTTGCTTCTTTATAAACAGCAATATTCTTTACTTCCACAAATAACCATATGTGCTCAATGTAGCCAGATCTTTCAGTTTTTCAATAGAAGTGGAAAATACAGATTTTTGTGTGAAATATCTCAATTTCTCGTGTTCTGATGACTGATTCAATTCCATTTCTTTTTTATACACTATTCTGGACAAATAAGAAATGTTGGAAGGCCTCATGTAGCTCTGGGCTGCTGGTTTGCCGTCTTTCCTTGAGCAGTGGTATCTGTACTCATGATTTTAACTACCCTCATAGGTTCATGATTTCCACATTTACTTCTGAGATCTATAAGGGCACTCCACCCATCTTTCTAATAGACATTTCCCTTTGGCTATCCCAGCAGCCCCTCTGACTTGGCATCTCCACTTCCTTCTGAATCAAGTTCTATTCTATCTATTCACCCAAACCAGATTACTCTCTCCCTCACCAACATACCCAATCATTGAAGGAGTTCTGTTTTTATTGTCTTTCAAAGAACTCTCCTCGCCTTTTTTTTTCTATCCCTAATGCCACTATTTTTGTTTAGGCCTTTGATATCTCTCACCTGGATTACTACAGTAATAACAGTGGCAAGCAGTATAGCATAATGATTAATAGCGTGGACTCGCAACGCACTGCCTAGTTCTACCACTTCCTAGCTGTGTGGTCTTTGATGAATTATTTAATTTCTCTGAACCTCAGTTTCCTCTAAAAGGAAGATAATAACAATATCTACTTGACAAGGTTGTCATGAAGATTAAATGAGTAAATGTATGTAAATGACTTAGAACAGTGAAGAGTTTGCTGCTATTATGAGTAGATTACTTCCTTCCTCTGAGCCACCCATCAGCTGCCTTTATTTTATCATCACACTTGTCCTTTGCATTGCAAATTTTGTATATGGCACTCTCCTCGACTAGACTCTTAGCTCCTTGGAGGTTTGGGTTATGTCCTTTTCATCTCTGGATCCGCAGTACTTGGCATAATGCCAGGCATGAGTAGGTGCTCAGCCAGTATTTTTGGAATAAATAAATAAATCTATTTGAGCCTCAGTTTCTTCCTCCATTAAACAGAGATTTTAATAACTGCTCCACCTCACAGGATTATTGGAAGGGTCAAATGGGAGCACAGATCTGAAAGCACTTCAGAAACTAAGAAACTATCAGACTGTAAGGACTTCATAATAGCATTCAGAGTGGGTCCACTTTGGAATTTTAAAGGACTGGTTTGTGCCTCTTATCACTTTGGGGAACTAATTGAAGACCTTGCATGAGGTCTCAGCCCATACCTTTGCAGGTCTTCTGTTTAATTATTAGCAACTAGATTCCTCTGACAAAATTTTAGGTGGAGATAAATGTATGTAGTCGCACTAAGCTGTGGGGCTCAGAAACTTCAGTCTTGCTGCACACAGAACTGAGAATCTAAGGCCTTGCAATTCCCTTCCCAAAGGAACTTACAGTCTTCGTTAATTTCAGGAATCTTTCTGAACCTGTCATGACTTACAGACTTCACAAAGAGCTGGTCTCTGCTGCCAGTAAGTATTTATGCTACTAGTTAATTCTGTTGTCCTGGCTTCTTAATAATGTTTACAGCAATAAGCCTAGAAAACTGCTTATGGGAAAGTAATTGAGGGAAGAACCAAAAACACATATGCAGATTCTATTCACTGCCAAATAAGAGTATTATTGCTAACTGTCTAACTCAAATGTTATGTTATTTTTCCTAAATCAATGTTAGTTGAGTGGGTTGGAGAAAACTGGATAATTTGAAAGATATGACAAGTATGATGACTATTGATTGACTATGCTTCTTCCATCAGAACAAGAGCATTGGCTCACATTACCAGGGAACAGGAAAATGGTTCCACTACAGTCGCTGTTTCAGCTTTTTTTTTTTTTAGCACTTTCCCTTTTCAAATGCTTTGCAATTATGTTGTGAATCATTACTCCTAATCTGTTAGTGCTAGCATCACATTTTCTAGATGATAAAACTAAAGCTGATCGTGGAGGGGTACATGGGAAATAAGGCATATAGAATCACCCCAAAAGTTGACAGCTTAAGAAGCATTAAAAGTTTTGGCTGAGGCCACTGCATGATCCTTCCCTACCTCAATGTGATCCTTCTCCTGTATCATGCCCTGTGTGGTATGTGACAAAAAGATTCAAGAGACTTGTCCTCATAATGAACCTTTATTGGGGCAAGGGATCTTTGATCTTTACTGTGAGCTTTCACAGTGATTTTCACAGGAACCCAGAGGCGGAAGCATACCTACCAGTATCACAAGGAAGGTGGGTGGGCAAGGGTTTCCAGCTGGAATTTTACATATGGAACTTTAGGAGAAACCTGCTATACCAAGAATTCTGACTTCCTCTGAGACAGTCTTACCTTCTCATCTTTCCCTTCTCTTCTCTCTTCTGTTTTCTTCATCTTTCTATTGTTTTCATCTTTCTTTTTTGCCTTTTGGTCTCTCTGTCTTTCTCTCTCTTTGTCTCAGTGTCTTTGTTTCTTGGCCTCTCTTTACCTGTTTATCTCCCTCTCTCTTTTTATCTCTCTTACTCTATCTGTGTCTCTGACTGTCTATTTCTGTGTGTGTGTATGTTTGTGTGTATGAGAGTTTGCTTGATCCAATTGCCCAGAAGGCAAACTATCTCTCTCTCTGTTCTCTCTCAGAGTCTGACAACCTGGATTACCGGCTGGGAGCTATTCACTCCCTGGTATATAAACTACCAGAAAAGAACCGAGAGATGCTGGAACTTCTTATAAGACACTTGGTCAAGTAAGTAATTGCTGGGTTTTCAGAAAAACTTCCTATTAGAGGACTGGCCTACAAGTTAGCACTGCAGAGAAACTGCCTGTCAGCTCATTAAGTCTCAACCCCTAAGTGCTTCATCCTGGGCAGTGGGAGTGCTGTATGAGGAAAATAATTTTTCCTTGACCCTTGTGTAAATCCTCCCAGAGTCACCATACATCTCAGTTGAGGGGTAACACCATGCAGAGTGGGCTGAACACAGGCTTTACTATCACATAAACCTGGTTTTAAATACCAGCAATACCACTTATTTAGTTGTATAACCTTAGGAAAACCTCTGTTAGCCTCTATTTGGTCGTGTGTAAGATGAGAATAGTATTGCCTTTACACAGGATTGTTATATGGATTTGAATGAACATAGGTAAAGTGCATGGCACATAGAAGGGTCTCAAGAAATGTGAGTTATTGTTAAAATTATAGTCAACTTCTTCCTTGGGTGTGGAAAGCAGGAACAGACAGCAGCATTCTAGGGAGTAGGCCTGCTGATGGGCTCCAAGATGGGTGAGTGTAAGGGGCATGTGTGTTGCACTGTGGTGGTTCCTGGCCAGAGAGTTCAATGTTGTGAATAAAGATGAATTTCCTTGACTCATAAAAGGCCAGCTCTGCTTCTTAGGAAGTAGCATGGTGCAGCAGAAACCACTTTGTCCTTGAGTCAGCAAACCCGGCTTCTAGTTTCAGTTCTTTTACTACTAGCTTTCTTGATGACCATGGGAAGGTCACTCTCAAGCCCACTCCTGGTATGCTAAAAAGTAAAGAAATGAAACAACAAGCTTAGAAAAATTGTGATGCATTTTAAGTGTTTGTATTTAACAAAATACAGCTATCAGCACACTCACAAAAATGCAGTGATGATATATTTTAACCTCATTTGGAGAGGATGCCAAACACTAAAATTGAGGCCCTTGGTGAAGGTGAGGCTCCAGGCTAAGTGACCCTCTTCGTCTCCCCCTGCGATAAATCCTGATCACTCCACATCTCTGGACCTCAGGTTCCCCTATGATATAATGAGATATCTCCAAGATCTGATCCAGCTCTGATATTCTAAGATTTGAAAAATCTTTCTACACTTGTATAGCAAGTGAGTATTATAGACATTAATGTAGATAAATAGGCAGAATTAACAAGAGGATGGTTTTTATATTTATTGCCAATGTTTTCAATTTGGGCTTATAGAGAACATTAAGAGGCATTTTTCTTTCCAAAAAGTTGTTTGTGATAATCTCAGGAGAAGTAAAAAAATTACCAGATAAGCCACTTGCATCTTAATTTGAAGTTGTCCTGGGGGAAGAGACTGGGTTCAAGTTCCAACTGTATTACTAATTTGCTGTGTGACCTAAAGTAAGTCCTTCCCATTTTCTGAGCCTCAGTTTATTCATCTATAATATGAGGGGACTGGACTGACTAATCTCAAAGGGTTCTTCCAGCTCGGACTTTCTAAGAGTCTCAGTATGTGAAAGGAGCCAAGGACTCAGTTGAAAATTTTCCTGCTAGCAGTTAGTGAGAGACACCTGCTTCCATCCACCCAAAGGTTGGCCAACCTTCAAGAATCTTCATCCTCAATATACCTAGAACAAAAAGAGTGAGAGACTTGAACACACACGACACAGAAATAGAAAGATGAATATCCTTAAATATATGAAAAACTGCTCAAGTTCACTCATAGTATATACACACACACCATGGCATACTCCTCAGCCATAAAAAAGATGAAATCTTACCATTTGCGAGAACATGGATGGACCTTGAGAGTATTTTGCTAAGCATAATCAGTCAGATGGAGAAAGACAAATACCATATGATTTTGCTCATGTGGAAAATAAACAAACAAATGCATAGATATGAACAGATTGGTGGTTACCTGAGGTGAGGGGAGGGTGAAATGAGTAAAGGGGCATATGTGTTTTGTGATGGATGGCAACTAGACTTTTGGTGGGGAACATGATGCAGTCTATTACAAAGTCAAAATATAATGATGTAAACTGATATTTATACAATGTTATAAAGCAATGTTACCTTAATAAAAAATGAAAAACATAAAGTAAAAATAAAAGGGGCTGGCTCAGTGGCATAGTGCATACTCCACTTCGAAGGCTTGGAGTTTGCTGGTTCAAATCCCAGGGGTGGACCTACACAATGCTCATCAAGCCATGCTGTGGTGGCGTCCCACATACAAAATAGAGGAAGATTGGCACAGATGTTAGCTCAGGGCCAATCTTCCTCACCAAACAAGAAAATAAAATAAAAAATAAAAACAAAACAACAACAAGAAAAACTTCTATTCACTGAGTCAGTCTTGAAGTGATTCTACCCAAACAAACAATGAACACACATAATACCCAAATCTTTGTTTCTAAATAGCATTCCCTTCTCAAAAGTACCCAGGCTTCTTATAGAAATGGCTGATCCCAGGTATGCTGCAATGACAATACAAGGTGAGCCTTGATAAAATGTTCCTTTGTAAGCAAAGAAGAGCTCAAGCACTAATAGGTTCATGTTACAAGGACACAGGAACATGCTTGAAAAGGCTGACACTGATTACATCTGTGGGCAACCCATCAAAAACTATAATTACTGTATTTGATTAAAACACTTTGAATAGACAAAAATTCATGGGGGAGTAGGTATAGTAAGGAAATCTCTTTATTACAGAAGAATCCCATCTAATAAATGTGGTAGGGATGATAGAATTAGAAAAACCACTAGTTTTCAACCTCAGTGCCCTGCTTCACACATGGATCAAAACCATTGGGTAAAAGATTGTTCAGCAACAAGATATTCATACAGTTTCAATGTTTTACCTGCAGATAACTTACTAATTACAAATGGAAAATGTATCTTTACAATGAAACTATCTGGGAAACACCACCTTAATTAATTGATCAAAGTTGGCATCAGTTAATGGTACAAACTGACCTTCTGTGCCTCCTGATGGGATATAGTAAAAATTACACAACATAAACTGAAATATTTTTGCCAAAAATGTTTAACCGAAATCAAATTAAGGCTATCCAGTTTTCAGGAAATACAGAGTATAGAAAAATACAGAATGTTTAACATTCTATAAGACAGCTGTCTTGGACTTTTCAAAAAAGTCAATGTTCCAGGAAAAAGAGGTGGGGTACTGTTTTATATTCAGAGACTAAAGAAACATAAACAAATGAAGTGCTTAAACTTTGATTGGCCTGGGTTTTGAAAACCCAACTATAAAGTAATTTTTTGCATGATATTTGAGAAAATTTGAATATGGACTAGATATTGGATGATATGGAACTATTGTAGATTTTCTTAGGTGTGAAAATGTTGTTGTGGATTTGTAAGACAGCGTGCTTGTTCTTTGGAGATGAATGCTGAGTTATTTAGGGTTGAAGCAATTTTAAAAGGTTCAGAAAAAATATAGAGAGAAAGCAAATGTAGTAAAATGTTAAGTCTTCAGTCTAGATATAGACAGTATGAGTGTTCATAGTACCATTCTTTCAACTTTTTTGTGTGTTTGAAAACCTTTATAACCAAAAGTTGTAGGGGAAATGAAAATAAAAAATAGGCTTGGGGGTCTGGCCCAGTGACATAGTGGTTAAGTTCGCGTGCTTCACTTCAGCAGCCCAGGGTTCACAGGTTTGGATCCTGGGTGCAGACATACACACCGCTCATCAAGCCATGCTGTGGTGGCATCCCACATACAAAATAGAGGAAGATTGGCACAGGTGTTAGCTCAGGGACAATCTTCCTCAAGCAAAAAGAGGAAGATTGGCAACAGATGTTAGCTCAGGGCCAATCCTCCTCATCAAAAGAAAAGGTTTGGTTCCAATAGGGAAATTTACACAGGAGAAGAAAATCGATTTGCTTTGAGAATTCACATAATTATCCTACCTGCCAACCACTGCTTTTGTAATCTATATGATAATTATATCTATGCGTTTGTAATGCGTCTCCACTGCCAGCCCATTTTTTAGGCTAATAACAGGCAGACACAAACTGACCTCAGCCAGTTTGGGGTTCCCAATTATCCAGTTCTTTTTGGTTGGTACCTATAGCTTCTGTTAATCAGAAGTCCAAGAATGCTACAGGTCACCTCCCCCACAATCTCACAGCTGGTGGAATATTACAATGGAAGCAAGCCTCAGGCCTCCTTCTGCCACTCACACAGGTATTTATCAACAAGCAGACACAGAAACAGTTGTACAACTTGTTCCTAAACTCAATGAAGTCTCAGCTCTCTTTTCTTTTAGATGTTCTGACTGCATCTTGCATGAAAGGTCCACTCAAGGCAGATGAGATAATATTATAGCAACACAATTGGAGTAGGTAATAAAATCCTATGATACAATGCCCAAATGCAAGACCCCTTTGCAATCGTCAACCTAGGCTACCATTCTAAAGAGCTATTAGGCTTACTGGAGTCTTCTCATTTTTGCAATAACACTTCTGTTATTTCTGAAGCAATGCCATGCAATGTAGATATTAGAAAATACAGAAAAGAAAAAAAAAATGTAAAAGCTTTCTATTCCCAGCATCAAAAGTCACTGCTATTAATATATTAGTGCATTTTCTTCCAGATCTTTCTGTGATTGTGTGTGTTTATGTACGCACAAACTCCCCTCAAATGAATTCTGGATGTAGCCTAGAATCAATAAAATCACTGTTGTCAGGCAGTAGTTTTGATGTAATTGTCATAACTTCTACATGCATAAACTTGGTTATAGCTGCTCATATTGTAGTTATTTTGGGTAAATTATGCTCATTGTTGAGTTTATTTTCTATTTAAAATGTCGTCAAAAATATTCCATAATGATTTGACAATGAAATGATTTTTTTTTCCTAGTGGCACATAAAATAATGATGTGGGTGCAGTTGATGGCATTGATGAAATTCAGATCATTGCACTGACTATGTTTAAGTATTTAAAGTAAATTATAGGAGTCTGCCCGGTGGTGTAGTGATTAAGTTCATGTGTTCTGCTTCAGTGGCTTGGGGTTCACGGGTTTGGATCCCAGGTGTGGACCTACTCACCGCTCAGCAAGCCATGCTGTGGCAGCATCCCACATACAAACTAGAGAAAGATTGGCACAGATGTTAGCTCAGGTCCAATCTTCCTTATTAAAAACAAAATAAATAAATAATAAAAATAAAGTAAATTACAGATAATATAACACCAATGGAGGAAACCAAAACTGTCTGCCCTTAAGGGCACCATCCTCAGGGATGAGGACTGCTCACTTTGTGACAGACATTGACTCACTTTCCCCCTCCATTAGTATCTTGTCCTTTTTTTTTCTTCTTGAGGAAGATTAGCCCTGAGCTGACATCTGCCACCACTCCTCCTCTTTTTGCTGAGAAAGGCTGGCCCTGAGCTAACATCCGTGCCCACCTTCCTCTACTTTATATGTGAGATGCCTGCCACAGCATGGTTTGACAAGCGGTGCATTGGTCTGCACCTGGGATCTGAACTGGCAATCCCCGGGCCACCAAAGTGGAACGTGTGAACTTAACCTCTGCACCACTGGGCTGGCCTAATATCTTTTCCTTTTAAAAAACTATTTTTATTATGCAAGATTTCAAGTATATACAGAAGTAGAAGGAATAGTATAAGGCACTCTCATGTGCCCATTACCCAGCTTCAACAATATCAACACATGGCCAATGTTGCTTGATCTATATCGCCACCCATTTCTGCTCCTCCCATATTATTTTGAAGCAAATCCAAGACATCATATTCTTTCATCCATAAATATTTCAATATGTATATTGAAAAAATGAAAATTCTTTGTACACATAAACATAATGCAATTATCACATCTAAAATAAATTAATAATAATTACTTAAAATCATCAAATATTTTGTGCTCAAATCTCCAATAGTCTCAAATATGTCATATGTTTGTTTCTTTGAGTCAGGATCCAAATAAATCCACACAGAGCAACTTGTTGAAATGTTTTTTAAGCCTCTTTTACTCTCAAGCAGAGGTCAGAAAATGTTTTCCATAAAGGATTAGATAGTACATATTTTAGGCTTTGTGAGCTATACAGACTCTGTCACAACTACTCAGTTCTACCTTTGTAGTACAAAAGCAGCCATTAATAATATGTGAATGAATGGGCATAGCTGTGCTCCAGTAAAACTTTATTTACAAAAATAGGTGGTAGATTGGATTTGGCCCAATGGCCATAGTTTGGAGACCCCCGGTCTATAGTAGTAGTTCTCAAACTTTTACATGTATCAGAATCACTTGGAGGGCTAATAAAAACACAGAGGCCAAGGCTTGATACAATATTTGATAGTGCCTCTATGTTTTTACCATCTTCTCAATCTATAGGTTTCCCCTTCATCTCTTTCTTTTTTCTTGTCATTTATTTGTTAATGAAAACAGGTCATTTGTCCTTTAAAGTTTAACATAGTTGGATCAAGGGGCTCCCTCTGATTCCAGTTCTTTTTTTGTTTTGGGGGATGTTTTTGGTTTTGGTTTTGGTTTTGGGGTTTTCTTTTGGTGTGTAGAGTGGAGAGGGCAAGCATACTTAATAGATGGTTCTGTGTTCTTCACAGTAGACACATACTGTATGGTTGTCTCTTTTTCCCATTATTTTCAAGAGAAGGACTTTCTTAGATTCATTGAATAGCAGAGCTGGAAGATGCTTTAGATGACCTAATAATCTCATTTTATAGATGAGGGAACAGATACCTAGGGATGGAAAAAATAGGCTCAAAGTCACACAGCACATTATTGATGGAACCAGTTTTAATTAACTTATTCAGTTTTTATTTTTATTTTTCCCTGTTTATTGAGGTATAATTGACAAAAATTATATATATTTAGGGTGTGTGACAATTTTTGGTGTACATAAACATTGTGCCATAATCGCAACATAAAGCTAATTAATATACCTATCACTTCACATAGTTACCATTTTTGTTCTTTTTTTGTGGCGAGAACACTTAAGATCTAACCTCTTAGGAAATTTCGAGTATACAATACAGTATTGTTAGCTGTATTCACATCGCTGTACATTAGATCTCCAGAACTTATTTTACATAACTGAAACTTTGTACCTCTTGACTAACATCTCCCCATTTCCCCTTCCCTCAGCCCCTGGCAACCACTATTCTACTCTCTGCTTCTGAGTTTGATTATTTTGGATTCCACATATAAGTGAAATTATGCAGTATTTGTCTTTCTGTGTCTGGCTTCACTTAACACAACGTCCTCCAGTTTCATCCATATTGTTGCAAATGGCAGGATTTCCTTTTTTTAAGGCTGATTAATATTCCATTCTGTGTATATATTTATCTATTTGTCTGTCTATGGACACTTAGGTTGTTTCCATATCTTGGCTACTGTGAATAATGCTGCAGTGAACATGGGAGTGCAGATATCTCTTCGAGATACTGATTTCATTTCCTTTGGATATATACCCAGAAGTGGGATTGCTGGATCATAAGGTAGTTCTATTTTTATAGGCATTTTAGTTTATGACCTCTGATGTAAACCACCTAATCAAATTATTTTTTTCCTAAACTAGAGGCTTTTTACAACTTCCCTCTGATACCCATTCTTTTGTTTTAAATTTTGATGTTCAAGAAGTTGTACCCATTTTCTCTAGTCAATGTGTACTAGCAAACTTATGAATTATTTGTTGTCAAATCATATCACAAACTCCTACCTAATTCACTACTCACAATGCCCTATTTTTGGTTTCATTCATCATACTGTTGATGCAAATACACAATACATACATTTTTAATCTATAGGTTAAAAATGATGTTAGTTTAATATATGAATCAATCTGAGGAGTATAGCCCAGAAGCGCTATCTCCACCAGGGAAGAAAGTACTCCAGAGAAGTGAAGTGTACAGCATGGTTATACACTGTTTCAGAACATACATCAAATATGACAGGAGTACTTTTTTTTCCTACTACAGTCACAAGATGTTTTGCTGTTTACACAGCAGGTCAATCTGACCCTGGGTTCCTGGGAAGGAATGCTTATCTTCAAAGAAATGCTGATATGGGAGAGAGACATTCATCCCTATCTTTAAAGGCAACATTCTTTGCTTTGGGATGCTGTTTAATGTTTAAAGTAGATGTATAATGCATGCTTGACAGACCATAAGTCAGGCCTTTCTGGAAAAAGAAGTTCAGGCCAAATCAGTTTTAAACCAAAATGGCTTCCTCAAATATCTCAATATATTAACACTCTTTATTAGCTGTATTGCTTGTCCTTTATTCTGTCATTATTAATCTACAGTTTAGGGTGTGACTTTTGCCTCTTAATGGTTTTCAAAATGTATAATAAAAGGAGAGATGTCAAATGCAAAGAAATTTCCCCAAAGAATAGATTACCTTCCAAATCTCATAAGAAAGCCAAGAAGGAAAATAGGATACCAGGAACTTCCCTCTGAGAAATAGAACGTGGCTCTAGCTTAAAGGGGCCCCCACAGGGGCTCTGATTTCTTGAAAGGAAGTAGACAAGCAGGCAGTAAGATGCAACAGGATGACTGTAAGACTTGGAGCCCAACAGATATGGGTTTGAATCCCTATATTGTCGTGTATTCACAAACTGTGTGACCTTGACTGAATGATTTACCCTCTGTGAACTTAGGCTTCAGAGATAAAATACTGTGTCTTTTGGTGCTATGAGGATTAAGTGAGCTCTGGCATATTCAACCAAAGTCAATTCCTTTCAAAGCTTACGAAAGGAGATAAGCATTCACACATGCTGGAGGCTGTTGTCTTACAAGTGTCCTTCCTTACCTTGTTACTAACGGTTTAGCTATCTGGATCGCTTGGTGGCAGCCTGGAGTTGCTTTTCCATTTTAACATCTGAAAAAATTCCATCATTAAAGAATAAGGGTTAATTGCAGAAGTATTTAAACTGTTAAAAGGGACCCATCACCAGCCCAGCAATACCAAGAACCTGTGAATGGTTGCTGTTCCTTATCATCTGAATGGCGCTCAGCCTTTGTCATGGGCTTAACAGACTTCATTAGGATTTGTCTAAAGATTCTGTCCCTGTCAGTTACCTACTTAATGACAAGAGCCTGTCTGTTGATGGAGTCAGTCTCTTAGGGACTTGACCTGGACAGGTTTTGAAAATTAGTGTTTGTGGTGGGCTGTCCCATCTCCTCACCTCCCTACCCCCACAGTCAAACTGACCAAAGGGCTGCACATCTTTTACCTGGCTGCCTCCAGTACTATTTGAAAGAGCACTAGAGTCACTCAGTTCCATTAAAAATAATTAGTTGGTACTTGCTCTGTGCGAGGCACACACACACTTGGAAGTTGTTTACCACCTAGCAGAAAAGGTGGACAAGAAACAGAAAATTCCAATATATGCTCCTTGCCAGTGGGGTCAATCAAGACGAGGACAGTGGGCTGTGATAGTCCTGAAGGAGATGTCACCTAAAGTGAATCTCAAAGGATAAATAGACATTCTTTAGATTTAGAAATAAGGAGACATTCTAAGCAGAGGGAATGGCATGAACAAAACTATGGAGGTCTGAAACATCGTGTAGCCAGAAAACTTGGTCTAACCAGTGTAGTATATCAAGAGTGTTGGAGTTCAGCAGTGCCTAGATGTAATAACAGGGGATATTTGTAATGGAGTATTTCCAGGATGCCATACTAAAGAAATTTAACTCTATTTATTCAACAACTCTCTGAAGTGGATACTATTTTTGCAAGTGAGAAAACTGAAGCTCAGAGAGGCTAGGTCACTAACACTCACTGTTGCACAGCTAAGGAGTGGTGGTGTTGAATTAAAACCCAGGTTGGCTTCAGAACTCAAGCTGTGCATTGGGATTAGAAATAGGCATCATGTTATAGAAGGCCTTAATTGCTACTTTGAAGAGAATTGGCCCTGTCCTCTACGTAATAGGGAGCCACTTAAAGGAATTTAAGCAATGAGAGTGACTAGGGATCAGAAAATTTGAGATTGCAGACCCTACTCTAATCAGGCTAACTGATTGTCACTTTGATGCCGGGTTGGTGAGCCAAGGAGTCGAAAGAAAGATTTCTTGGACTCTCAAGATCTGGCAGTAGTGCTCTTTTATTTAGAGAATAGTGTGGAATAGCATGGGGACAGGACCCACGGGCAGGCAGAGCTGGTGCTGGAATAGCATGGGGACAGGACCCACGGGCAGGCAGAGATGCTGCTGGCATGGGGAGCTGCTGCTGCTGGAAACCTGGGTGGAGAGTAAGGCTAAATTTAAGGCATAGGTATGTGAGTTATCTCTTTACAAGACAAAGGAAAGAATATGTAAAAAGAATTGTCAAAACGGTATGGGTGCCACTAGGGTTCTGGTTATTGGGTGGTCCTGTAACTTTTAGATAAGAATCAAACCGGATTAAGTAAATGGCAGAAGCCACCGCTTAAATATTATTTTCAGCTAAAGACAAAGGAGGATATTGGGGTGGGGGTCAGTTACATGAGGTTGCCAGACAGTAAACAACTTAAGTTCTTGCCTTTGGCATTGATTAAGAGTTTCTAGAGATAAGGTCCTGTCCCTTCTTCCTGGCACAGAGAGGAGGCAACTTTACAGATGGAGGTTTCCCTTACAAATGTAAATGTTTCCCAACAAAGGGCAAGCAAACTTGCTCCTGGGAGCCTGCTTCTCATCTACAGTTTTAAAATTAACCAGCCTAAAATAATCCTCATCAACTTCAGGCAAATCCCTGTCCTTCTTTGGACCTTTGCTTTTTTTTTATCTGTAAAATGAGAACGATGATAAAGAGCTAATCCTAAGGATCCCCTTCAGCTCTCTCAGTTTTTTTGCTTCTTTAACTGGGGGTGGGGAAGGGGCTAGATTCCTGACTGGAGAGACTGGTAGGCACTTTCTCTATGTGCTTTGTTCTTCTTTATATATGGTTTATACATGCTGTACCTCTTGCCTGGAATGTCATCTTGCTTCCCTCCTGTCTTTCCAAATACTTTCTAACTATAGACCCCAAACTCCTTCTCTTAACTCCTACAGTGCCACTAAGTAAGTTAGCTATGTCTCACTTTGGCCCCTAATTATATACTGTCTTGTATTCTTTGCTAGTTGTTTCCTTTGTAATCTTTTCTTCCCGTATCTATTTTAGGCCTCTCTTTTCCTTCTACTTTTTAGTTTGTCTAACCCCCTGTAGCACCTAACAAAGTCTTGGTTACAAGAGAATCTTGGAGAAAATCTTGTTAATCATTTTCTTTCTCTTCTGGCAGTGTGTGTGAGTACAGCAAAGAGAATCTTATGACTCCCTCCAACATGGGGGTGATCTTTGGGCCTACTCTGATGAGAGCTCAGGAGGACACTGTGGCTGCCATGATGAACATCAAATTCCAAAACATTGTGGTAGAAATCCTAATCGAGCACTTCGTCAAGGTATGTATTTCTTTTCCTCACCATCACTGCTCCAAACGTGTGACACTTTGTCCTAGCCACATTTTAGAGTTGTGTCTCCCTCCCTGGCTCAAGTTGATAATGGAAAGAAATTCCATTATAACATAATGACATTTAATAGCATTTCTGACCCTGTGAGATTCATTCATTTAGCAAATATTGCTTGATCCTGTAACTACTTTATTATCAGGCACCTTGCTAGATGATATAGAAGAAAAAATCACCATCCATGCCTTTAAGGAGTTAACAATGTGATATGGAGACAGCAATGTAAACAAAGGAAAATAAATGATAAATATAAAAGTACACAAAAGTGTATGTACAGTGAAACTATAAAGAAAACAATACCTATACTTATTTAAATGTCATATCATTCTGAAAGAATCTAAGGTGGTATATTTTATATGGTATATAAAATATGAGGTAGTTTACATTATAATTAAGTCAAATGAAAAAGGAAAAATAAGGATAAGAAAATGAACCCAGGAATGAGGCTAGACAAGAAATATTTATTGCCAAGTCCTGTACACTTGCTACAGATTGCCCTACATTTGACTCTAGGCTTGCTAGCTGCTAATACCATCCTAGCAGACCACAATTCAATAAAACTTTTCTGCAAAGGGATGATCTTGTCCAGGTGGTATCCACAGTTCACTTACAAGCTGTGCTGCTTACTAGATGTATTAGGTAGGATACAAGTTAGGCTGCTAAGACTCCACATACAAAAGCACAGTGGCTCCAACAGAAGAGAGATTTATTTCTTGGTTGTGGAATAGTCCAGCAGAGTGGTCCAGGGCTGGTATGCTGACTTGCCAGGAGCAGGAATGCATGTTCCTTATTTCTTGTTGTTCTGCCATCTTTAAGGTACTGCTTCATCTGTATGACTAAATACCTTCTACATTATATCAATTGAGAAGGATGAAAGAAACGGAAATGGTTAGGATGCAGCCCTTTCCTTTAAGACCATGACCTGGAAGTCACACATATCACTTTCATTTACATACCATTTGTCAGAATTTAATCTCAGGGTCATATCTAGCTATAAGAGAGGCAGAGAGGTATAATTACTATTTGGGGCAGCCATGTGCCCAGCTAAGACTTTAGTTCTTTTACTAAAAGAAGAAAGAGATAATGGATATTGGAAAACAACTGGCATTCTCTGCCATATTACCTGTGTTACATCAAACAACTTAACTTCTCTGATAGCCATTTTTTAAGCTAAAATGTGAAAATTATAATAAATATACACTATGTGACAGTCACAAGCCCAAGGCCATTTAGCTAGTGACAGAGCTGGGATTTAAGTCCAAATAGCCTGGCTCAGAGTTGAAGTACTTAATCACTATACAGTGCTGCTTCACCAATCATTTTGTTACAGTGATATTATTTGGTAAATACAGGGCACTTTGAGATTATCAAGGATGGGTACTTGCAGAGAAATACAACCTATGTCAATACTGAGGGTGGAAAGAAAGGGAAATAGGGAAAGGGAATTTCAAGGAGTTGGCCTAGCGTGGACAAAGGCCAAAGGGCCTAAAACCCCAAGTCGTTTGGTATTGTTGGAACACGAAATAGGAATAGGAGTGGCAGGAGATGACTGGAGGCAGACAGGGGTCAGGTCCTAAAAGGACTAGACTTTGCCTAGTTGAGGAGTTAGAATGTTTGGAATTGTTCCTGCAGGCTTGGGAAAGCATTGTTTGAAAGTAGAGCAGTATGATGGATAGACTTATATTCAGGAGACATTATCTTGGCTATGACATGCAAAATAGATCACAAAGATAGAGGGTAGTGCCATAGCCTGAGAAATAAATAATTGTAGTCTGAATCAGGGCAGTGGGAAGAACAGGGAGGCAAATGCAGTAGGACTTGGTGATTGGAAGTGGAAAATGTGGGAGAGGGAGATGTCTGAATCCTGGATTTCTGATTCGGCTGACTGGATGGATGTGGCTGTCCTTCATATATATAAGAAATATAGAGTGGAAAAGTTTTGGGGAGATGGAGAAAAGTTCAGTTTGGGGAGGTTGGATTTGAGATTCCTGAGAAATATCTAGAGAGCAATATCTAGAAAGCAGCTTAATTTACTATGAATCTAAAGCAGGGATTGGCAAACGTTTTCTTAAGAAGCATATAGTAAATATTTTTGACTTCGCAGGTCATAGATCTCTGTCATAACTACTTGGTTCCACCTTTGTACCAGGAAAGCACTCATAGACAACTTGTAAACAAATGAATGTTCCAATAAAACTATTTCCAAAATAAGCAGCAGGCCTGTGGGCTGTAATTTCCTGACCCTTGGTCTAAAGCCCAGATAGCATTTATTGATTAATTGGTTGATTCATTCATCAACAAATATGTATTGAGTACCCACTATTTGCCATATACTGTCTTAAGCACTAGAGATACAGCCCTTGTAGAATTTATATTGTAAAGAAAGTAGAAAAACAGTATTCAAAATAAGTAAAATATATAGTGTGTTAGATGGTAATGAGCATTAAGAAGAAAAATAAACCCATAAGGGGAATAGGAAGGGTTGGGAAGTGGTTTTGCAATTTTAAATACAGTGAGGGAAGGCCTCATTGAGAAGATAACCTTTGAGCAGAGACCCATAGGGAATAAAGGAGTGATTCATTCAGATATCCAAGGGGGAAAAGCATTCTAGGCTGAGGAAATGGTAAGTGCAAAATCCCTGAGGCAGAAGTGTACCTATCATGTTCAAGGTACAAGGAGGCCAGATTGGCTAGAATGGATTAAGCAAAAGAAGAAATAGAAGAAAATAAGTTTGGAGAGGAATGGAGAGGGAAAGCTGAGTAGATCCTACAGGGCCTTAGAATCCATCAGAAAGATTTTGACTTTGCTTTCTGAGTAACATAGATTTCTCTGGTTTTTGACCAGAGAAATGGCATAATTTGACTTACGTTTAACAGGACTATTCTGGATACTGTGTGGAGAATAGCTGTAATAGAACAAGGGTAGAAGCAAAGAGACTAATTAGCAGGCTCTTTGAATAATGCAATTGAGAAGTGGTTGTACCTTAGATGAGGGTGGTAACAGTGGAGATGGTGAGAAGTGGTCAGATTCTAAATATATTTTGAAGGCAGAGCCAACAGGATTTGCTGACAAATCATGTGGAATGTGGGCGAAAGAGAGGAGTCATGGGCAACTTCAAGGCTTTTTATCTGAGCAACTGGAAGGATGAAGTTGCCATTTACTGAGATGCATAATGCTGGAGAAGGATCAGATTTGAAAGAAAAAGAGCAGGAGTTCAGTTTGGGACAAGTTAAGATATGATGATGAGACATATGAGGTCAGAGAAGAGAACAGGATTAGAGAAATAGACTTGACCTTCAACAACATAGAGGTGTTTGTTAAAACCATGTGAGATAATATTCTTGCCTAGGGGATACTTGTAGCAAGAGAATAAATGTTAGACCAAGGATTGAAATCTAGGGAGTGCCAATATTTGAAGGGGTAATAGGAGAGCCCACAAAACAGACTTGGAAAGAATGGTCAATGACAGGAAAACTAGGAGATAGGAGAGCCATGGACTCCTGGAAAGGAGAGTTTTAGGAAGGGAAGAGTGGAGAGTAGTTCCAGTTTCCCAAGCCATGGGACACAGGACTGAAAAGTATCTACTACTTTACATATTTTTAAATTTTTAAAATATGAGCAATACATGTAGATGGTAAAAATGTCAAACCATAGAAAAAGTATAGAATGAAAAAATGAAAAACAATTCTACCCTTTACCTATGCTCAACCCCTAGTTCCAATCCTCATTTCAATAAATTCTTGTTTATCATTTCAGCAAAGAAAACAAGTATATATGTATATATATACACATGTGTACACATGCATTAATACATTTGATAGCTCTCAATATGTATATATTATTCCTCTACTGAGTACAGCTAGAAACCCTGAACATTATATATAGAAACAACACAAGAACACTCACTCTGAAATATGGAGGGAAGAAGGCAGACGAGACCAGCTAGGGACCTTTAGACCTGAGGAATGACATAGCCATGAGTCACCTGGATTTTGTTTTTGCCTCATATCTCCCAGATTGGGTAGTATAGAAGTGAACAACCTAAGAACACTGACAGGTACAATCAAAAAGAGATCCAAACAAAAGCCTGGTCTCTCTAGTCAAAGGTCCTGGAAAGCAGCAGCCTAAGGATGCACAAAAATTTTAGATAATAACTTCTCTACTTCAGCAAAACACCACAGAAAAAATTGTAGCCCCACCTCAACCCCTGCCAGCAAAGGCTGAGTGGAGGGCCTAGACTTCTACCTTTGCTAGTCTGTAGCAAAGCACCTGAGTGCTCCTCCCTCTGCCCCATGTGGTGGTGCCAAGAAGGCCAAGTGAGGAACCAGGCTTTCATCGTCACCTGGTGGTAATGAGACACTCTTCCCTACTCCCTATGGTATCAGTGGAGACCACATGAAGCACCTGGACCTCCCATGCCAGTTTAGAACTGGAGTAGTGTCAGAGGAGGCCTGGTAGAAATACAGGACTTTCACCATCACTCAGTGGTAATAAGGCTACCACATTGTGTTGTCAATGGAGAGGAGACCATGTAAGGAACAGTAATGAGACACCCTTCACCTTCCAACTAGAGTGGTATCAACAGAAGCCTAGTGAGGAGCCTAAACTCCTACTCCTGCCTAGCAATAACAAGGAGTCCTTCCTCCCATTGGGATGTTAGTGGAGGCCAAGTAGAAAACCTGGACTTCCACTCCATCCTGACAGTAATGAGGCAGTGCTTCTCCTCCCCTGCAGAGTCAGTGTCAGAAGAGGCCTGCTATAACAAAAGATATAAGTAAGACCAAGACTCTCATAATACCCAAGATAGGCAGGCTTCGGTTGAAAATCATTTGTCATACCAAGAACCAGAAAGCTCCCAACATGAATGAGAAAAGACTATCAACAGACATCAACACTAAGGTGACACAGATGTTATTTATCTGACCAGAATTGTACAGCAGCGACCATGAAAATGCTTTAATGGGCAATTAGAAATACATTTGAAACAAATGAAAAAATAGAAAATCTCAGAAAATAGCAGCTTCTGCAAAGAAATACAGAGTCAACAAAGAAATAGAATACATAAAGAAGAACCAAGTGAAAATTACAGAACTGAGAAATGCAATAAGTGGAATTTAAAAATCCAATGGATGGGCTCAATAATAGTATGGAGACAACAGGGGAAAGAATCAGTGAACTTTTAGAATAACAGAAATTATGTCATCCAAACAATAGAAGACTAAGAGAATTTGTTACCAGCAGACCTATCCTAAAAGAATGGCTAAAGGAAGTTCTTTAAACAGAAAGGACACAATAAGAGAAGGGATCTTGGAATATCAGGAAGGAAGAAAGAACAACAGAAAGAGCAAAATTATGGGTAAATTCAGTAGTCTTTCCTTCTTTTGAGTTTTCTCAATTGTGTTTGATGGTTAAAGCAAAGAAAGTGTTTCCATCTTGTTGAGATAAAGCAAAAATTATAATATCATCTGTTGTGCTTCTCCGTGTATGTAGAGGAAATGCTTAAGACAATTGTATTATAAAAGAGGGAACATAAGGGACATCAAGGAAGGTAAGGTTTGTACATTTCATCAAACAGGTGAAGCACCAGTAGCCTGTGATAAGTTATGTACATACAATGTAATACCTAAAGCAACCACTAAAAATTATACAAAGAGATGCACTCAGAAACATTATAGATAAATCAAACTGGAATTCTACAAAATGTTCAGGAAGACATAGAAATCCTTCATGTTTATGCACCAAACAACAAAACTTCAAATTACGTGAAACAAAAACTTATAGAGCTGAAAGGAGAAATAGAAAGATCCACAATTATACTTGGGGACTTTAACACCCCTCTCTCAACAACTGAAATAGCAACTAGACAGAAAATAAGAAATGATTCAGAAGAATTCAAGAGTACCATAAACCAACAGAATCTTATTGACATTTATAGAACACTCCACCCAACAACAGTAGAATATACATTATTTTCAAACATACCAAGATAGACCCTATCCTGGGCCACAAAACAAACCTCAAAAAATTGTGAAAAATTGAAATCATGTATGGTGTTTTTTCTGACCACAATGGAATCAAACTAGAAATCAGTAGCAGAAAGGCAACTTGAGGCTTGGAGGAAAAAATGGTGATGTTGGAGAACCCAGCTTCCCTGTCCCCTCACAAAGATCAATGATTGGACAGCTACCCTTGAACATAAACAGCTCTGGGCTACCTGTAGAGTCCATTTAGGCAGTTTTAGCAACACAATGGGACAAAAAAGCTTAGAATAATTGCATGAGAAGAGATGGAAGATTAACTTCATTCTGCCTGCATCATCCCAGCCCCCCAATTTGGCATTGTTCGGT
Organism: Equus quagga; assembly: GCF_021613505.1. NCBI lineage: Eukaryota > Metazoa > Chordata > Mammalia > Perissodactyla > Equidae > Equus > Equus quagga. The sequence continues at coordinate 71,693,533 of NC_060276.1, forward strand.
GCCTAGATGGAACTTCCCATCTAGAAAGAGTTCCTCTTGTGAGGAAAGGAAGAGTAGGGTGACTGACCAGCTTCTTCAGTCTCTTGGGGTACTGTGTAAAGTTCCCACTTTGGCTTCACCCCACCCAGACCAGCAAAGCTGAGACATATACAGCTGGCTAGGAACAAGGAAGAAAAGCAGAGGCTATTATTAGGAGATACGCAGTGAGGATGATCAAAGTTCAGAGAGAGAGACCTGCTCTGCAGACAAACTCAGCGGATCTCATCACTGACAAAGCCAATGGTCAGAATAGCCACTGCAAACTCCCTGTAGATCTCGCCAGCTTTCTCCCCACAGGTATTCCTGTTCCCTAATGCCAGCCACCTGAGTCACTCTCCACTTCCTTCATCCCCTTACCCCTGATAGAGCCCAGGAACCACACTGGCAGCCATCCAAGGTCTCAGCAGCTGCACAAGTGTAAAACACCAGCTGCCTGAGAACCCCCCTGCACCTACTAGAGCCTAGGCGCCATGCCTGGAGCCAGCGTGGGCCTCTACAGCTGTGTGAGTGCAAGATATCGGCCTCAGCCCCCTAGGCTGACCACCACCACCATACACACATTTGGAGCTAGCCCACCCAGCCATGCACCTGCATACCACTGGCCTGACACCCATCTTTGGCCTCCACTGCAGCACACACATCCTGGGGGGAAAACATGCAGCCATGGGTAAGCATGCCAACAGCCAGGGCCCCCACCACTGCTTATGGACCTGGATCAGGCCCTTCCTTTTGTCACTGGCCAGCACCATCATGCCCACCTATAGATAGTCCCTCCAGCTGTGCACTAGCACCATCCCCAGCCCAACTCCTGTCACCAACCATCACTGTGGTGTACACGCCCAGAGGGAGAGTGTGCAGCCACAGGAGAGCGCACTGACAGCCAGAGCCCCTACAGCTGCTTGTGGGCCCAGATCAGGCCCTGCCTTCTGTCACTGGCCAGCACAACTATGCCCACCTTTAGCTAGCTCTTCCAGCTGTGTGTCTGCACACTCCCAGCCTAAGCCCCATCACCAGCCTCCACTGAAGTGTGCACACCTGTAGAGAGATTATATAGCCATAGGAGATCACTCTTGACATCCAGGGCCTCTGCAGCTCCCAGTGAGCCCACAGTTTGCCCTAGCCCTTGCTACCTAACCTGGTCCCCATCACAACATGTATGTATACAACTGGCATCTGCCTATACATAGGCACCTGCATCTGGTCCGTTCAGCTGAGTGTGTATACCACCAGCTGTGGCCACTAGCACTTCCTGCCCTGGTCCCTAGCTGCTGGACCTGGAGGTGCCACTTAGGACCACAAAAGCCATTGTTAGACCCCTACAGTGCTCACTAAGGACCACACAATTGATATTGTGGACCTGAGTGGCCTGAGCGAAAGAGATGCCACAGCCCCCTCTACCTGGTGCCTCCACATACTCCCACACTTGACACTCTGCACCACTAGACCAAGAGTCATAGCACAACTCAGCATGCCCCTACTCTCAGGTGAAAAGCTTCCCTTGCCAAAATCAGTCCATAAAGTCTGGAAGAGGTGACTGCTTCTTGAAGAGAGCAGACAACTATGCAAGGCTGCAAGGATCATTAAGAATTCGGGAAACATGTCTCCACTAAAGGAATACAGTAAACCTCCAGTAACTGGCCCCAAAGAAATGGAGATCCAGGAATTGCCTGACAAAGAATTCAAAATAATTGTTCTACAGATTCTCAGACAGCTACGAGAGAACACAGGTAAATAATTTAACAATATCAAGGAAACAGTACAAGAACAAAATGACAAGTTCAGCAAACAGATAGAAAACAAAAAAGAAACAAATTTTGGAGCTGAAGAATACAGTAACTAAATCAATTGAAATTATCCAGTCAGAGGAGCAAAAAGAGAAGAGAATGAAAAGGAATGAAGAAAGCCTACAGGACTTATGAAACAACATCAAACAAAATAATGTACTCATCATTGGAGTCCCAGAAGGAGAAGAAAGGGAGAAAGGGCTTGAAAGCTTGTTTAAAGAATGCTGAGAATGCCCCAAACCTGGGGAGAGATTTGGACATCCATCTTCATGAGGCTAATAAATAACCTCAAAATTTCAATCCAAAATAATCTTCTCAAAGAGACATAATAAAACTGTCCAAAACCAAAGATAAAGAGAGAATTTTAAAAGCAGCAAGAGAAAAAGTCTCTCCTACAAAGGAACCCCCATAAGACTGACAGTGGAATTCTCAGAAGAAACTTGTAGGCGAGGAGATAATGGGATGATATTTTCACAGTGCTAAAAGAAAGGAACTGCCAACCAAGTATACTTTATCCAACAAAGTTGTACTTCAGGATTGAAAGCAAAATACAGAATTTTCCAAATAAACAAAAGCTGAGGGAATCCATCACCACTAGACATGCCTTACAAGAAATGCTGAAGACTTCTTCAAGCTGAAACAAAAGACTGCTAATTAGTAACATGAAAACATATGAATAGCATGAAAACATACAATACACTGGTAAAAGTGAGCATATAGTCAGATTCAGAATACCCTAATGCTGTAACATAGTGATGTGTTAACTACTTAACTCTAGTATAAAGGTTAAAGGACAAAAGTATTAAAAATAGCTATAGCTTCAACAATTTGTTAATAGATACACAATATAAAAAGGTGTAAATGGTGACATCAGAAACATAAAGCAGGCAGGGAGTAAAAAGATAGAGTATTTGAAGTTAAATTTTTAGTGTAAAATAGGCTGTTACATATAAGACATTTTATGTAAGCTTCACAGTAAGCACAAAACAAAAACTTACAGTAGATTCACAAAAGATAAAGAGAAGGGAATCAAAGCATATCACTATGGAAAATCATCAGTTTACAAAGGAAGGCAGCAAGAAAGGAAGAAAAGAAAAGTAGAATTAGAAAACAGTCAGAAAATGATTAAGATGGCATTAGTAAGTCCTTACCTATCAATAATTACTCTAAATGATAATGAATTGAATTCTCCAATCAAAAAGCATAGAGTGGCTGGGTGGATTAAAAAAAACAATACCCAACTCTATGCTGACTAAAAGAGACTCACTTCGGCTTTAAGAACACACATAGGCTCAAAGTGAAAGGAAGGCAAAAGATATTCTATACAAGTGGAAACCAAAAGAGAGCAGGAGTAGCTATACTTATATCAGACAGAATAGACTTTAAGCCAAAAATGGTAATAAAAGACAAAGATGGTCATTATATAATGATAAGGGGGTTGATTCATCAAGATGTATAGCAATTATAAATATATATGCACCCAACATAGGAGCACCTAAGTATATTAAGCAAACACTAACAGATCTGAAGAGAGAAACAGACAAAAATACAACAATAGTAGAGGACTTCAATACCCCACTTTAAACAATGAATAGATCATCTAGACAGAAAATCAACAAGGAGACATTGGATTTGAACCGTACTTTAGACCAAATGGAACTAACTGATATATACAGATCATTTCTTCCAACAGCAGCAGAATGCGTATTCTTCCCAAGTGCACATGGAGTATTCCCCAGGATAGATCACATGATAGGTCACAAAACAAGTCTTAGCAAATTTAAGAAGATTGAAATCAAACCAAGTATCTTTTCCAACTGCAGTGGTATGAAACTAGAAATCAGTAACACCAGGAAAGCTGGAAGTTTCACAAATATGTGGAGATTAAACAACATGCTCCTGAAAAACTGATAGGTCACAGAAGAAATCCAAATGGAAATCCAAAAATATCTTGAAACAAATGAAAATGAAAGTACAACAGCACATTAAAAGGATCATTCTACATGATCAAGTGGAATGTATCCCTGGGATGCAAAGATGGTTCAACATATACAAATAAATAAATGTGATACATCACATTAATAGAAAGAAAGATAAAAATCATATGATCATCTCAATTGAGGCAAAAAGAGCATTTGACAAAATACAACATCCTTTTATGATAAAAACACTCAACAAATTGGATATAGAAGGAACATACCCCAACATGATAAAGGATATATATGACAAACCCACAGCCAACATCATACTCAGTACTGAAAGGTTGAAAGACTTTCCTCTATCACGAACAAGACAAGGGTGCCCACTCTTATTTAGCATAGTACTGGAATTTCTAGCCAGAGCAATAATGGGAGGAAAATAAATTAAAGGAATCCAAATAGGAAAGGAAGAAGTAAAAATGTCTTTGTTTGTAAATGATATGATCTTACATTTAGAAAATCCTAAAGACTCCACCAAAAAACTGCTGTAACTAATCAACAAATTCAGCAAACTTGCGTTAAATCAATATACAGAATACAATTGTGTTATCATACACTAACAAGAAAACATGAAAAAGAAATAAAGGAAACAATTTCATTCACAATAGCATAAAAAACATAAAATATTTAAGCATAAATTTAACCAAGATGCTTTAATATCTGCACACTGAAAACTATAAGACTTTGATGAAAGAAGACACAAACAAATGGAAAGATATCCTGTGTTCATGGATTGGAAGAATTAATATTGTTAAAATGTCTATATTACTCAAAGCCATATATAGATTCAATGCAGTCCTTATCACAATGCCAATGACGTTCTCCACAGAAATAGAAAAAACAATCCCAAAATTTGTATTGTCACAAAAGGCATCAAATAGCGAAAGCAATCCTGAGAAAGAGCAAAGCCAGAGTCATCATAGTATCTGATTTCAAACTATGCTACACAGCTATAATAATCAAAACTGTATGGTATTGGTGTAAAAATAGACACATAGATTAATGGAACGGATTCAAGAACCCACAAATAAGCTCCTGCATATACATTCAACTAGTATTTGACAAAGGAGCCAAGAATACTCATTGCAGATAGGTTAGTCTCTTCCATAAATAGTGTTGGAAAAACTGGATAACCATATAGAGAACAATGAAATTGGAACTCTATCTTACACTACCCACAGAAATTAACTCAAAACGCATTAAAGACTTAAACAAAACCCTGAAACCATAAAACTCCTAGAAGAAAACATAGGTAAAATACTCCTTGACACTACTCTGCAGCAATTTCCTGGACATGACACCAAAAAGCAAAAGCAACAAAAGGAAAAATAAATAAGTGAGACTACATCAAACTAAAAAGCTTCTGCACAACAAAAGAAACAATAAATGAAATGAAAAGGCAACACAGAACGGGAGAAAATGTTTGCAAACCATATATCAGATAAGGCGTTAATATACAGAACATATAAAGAACTCATACAACTCAATAGTATAAAAGCAAACAACCTGATTTAAAAATGAGCAGAGGAACTGAATAGAGTTTTCCCAAGAAGACATGCGAATGGCCAACAGGTACGTGAAAAGTTATTTGACATCACTAATCATTGGGGAAATGCAAATCAAAATCCCATTGAGATGTCACCTCACACAAGTTAGAATGACTATCATCAAAAAGATGAGATAACAAGTGCTGGCAAGGGTGTGGAGAAAAGGAAACAGTTGTGCACTGTTGGTGGGAATATAAATCGATGCAGAAACTATGGAAAACAGTATGGAGATCCCTCAAAAAATTAAAGTAGAACTACCACATGATCCACCAATCCCAATTCTGGGTATATATCCAAAGGAAATGAAAGCCAAATCCTGAACAGATATCTGTACCCTCGTGTTCATTGCATTATTCACAATAGCCAAGATATAGAAACAACCTATGTCCATCACAGAATAATGAACAAAGAAGTTGTGAGATATATATATATATATATACACACACACACACACACGTACAAACAGACAAAAAATACTGTGTGATATCACTCATTTGTAGAATCTGAAAAAGCTGAACTCAGAAACAGAGAGTAGAGTAGTAAACCAATTCAAAGTTTTCATATTGATTACATGTGGGAATTATAATATTTTGGACATGGGTTTAATAAAATTTATTATGAAAATTTTAAAAAAATAAGGAAGATCTCTACATGCTCATATGGAATGATTTCCATTATATAGTCTTAAATTAATACAGCAGAGTGCAAAAGTGTATCTATAATATGCTACCCTTCATGTAAGAAAGAAAAGGATATAAGAAAATAGAAATGTATCTGTTAATTGTGAAAAAGATTTACAGTACAGGTAAACCAGAACCTAATGAATTGGTTACCTATAGAGGTTTGGTGGATATAGGTTGGTAAGGATGGGATAATGGCATTGGTATAGTAGGAATGAGAAAGGAGCAACTCTTTGAGTATACCTTTTGTTTTTTTGTATAGGTCTGACTTAGAGAATCATAGTAATATTTCACATACTCAAAATCAAATAAATAAGTAAATAAAATGAACCAGACAGTGGAAAGAACCCAAAGTGAAATACAAACTGTAACAAATGAACCTAATTATATTACAAATGAGTAACTTAGCCAATTGAAGAGTACAGGAAGAAAAGAACTAACAAAAGTAATTTTGGAAAATAGTATTTTTATTGTATACTTTAAAACTAAAGACAAGAAGAACTGTACACAAACATTGTACTCTAGTTGCTAAATTTATTGCTCACAGGAGTATGGGTTAGCAATTCTGAAACTAATATACTTATATTCTAAGATTAAATAAATAAGTAAATATATTATAAATAATGAAAACTAGATGTCTTACTATTGGAGAAGGACATTACAAATAAGCAAAAGAGGAAGGCTAGAATAATTACTGTGGTATTGGATTGGAATGGATACAATCAACATGAACTCATGTTTTAAAAATATACAGATAGATAAAGAAGTAAATATAGATAAATGTTTATGTATCATGTCTTGTCTGCTAAGAGGGCCTAGAAGCAGTGCCACTCCAGTAATAATGAGCACACTTAGCCCCAGGTCTTGGTTTCTAAATTCCATCCTTCAATAAAATAACCAGGGCTTCTTGGAGAAATAGCTGATTTCAAGGCTGGGTCAGGAGAAATATCAGATGAGACTGGAACATCTTGTGGTACCAGAAAGTAAGGAAGTGCTCAAAAAATTATAGGGACATGATGAAAGAACACAGGAGCTGACATGAAATTGATCCCAATGGTCAAAGTGGGAACATTTGGGTGACAAAATAAATAATGATATTATTGGATTATAACCTACAGAATAAAACAAATACTATGATTTCATACTGATATAAACAAACAAACAAACACACACAAAGGAAGAATGACTTTTTCTTAGAGTAAAATTTCAATTAGTAATGTAGAAGAAATCACCAAAATAGAAAATCACTACAGTAAATACCACAGTAATTTGCAGGCAAGAGCCATCAACAAATACTAAAGTTAGTGGGTGAAAGTATGAAGAGAATCAGCATATCTGGATAGTCTCAAAATATCTCTCTGCAAGATATTTATTAATGACAAGGGAAAAATAGTATCTTTACAGTGGAAAAGTCTGGCATCAGCAGACACAAGATATGTCTACATCTTGTATCATTAATATGACTCACTGAGAAGGGTACAGCATCACTTCTTCCTAAAAATGCATAACCTAAATCTGACCATGAGAAGATATCAGAAAAACCCAGGTTGACTGAATCCTGCAAAATAACTGACCAGCTGTATGCACTTTGCCATGTAAGGTAACATATTTATAGGTTCTGGGGATTAGGACATAGACATCTTGGGGGTCGTTATTCTGGCTACCACAGTTCACCCTCTGGCCCCAGAAGATTCACATCCATCACATGCAAAATACATCCATCCCATTCCAACTTCCCCAAAAGTCTTTAGCTTCAACTCAAGTCCAAAATCTCATCTACTTATGTCTGCTCAAAAATCCCAAATCTCATCATCTAAATCATCTAAATTAGGTATGGGTGAGTCTCTTGCTATAATTCATCCTGGGATGAAATTCCTTACCATCTGTTCTCATCTGAATCTAGAAAACAAGTAATTTCCTCCCAAAATACAATGGTAGGACAAGTATAGGATAACAGTTTAGATATTCCCATTCAAAAAGGGAGAAAATGGAAAGGAAAAAAATGAATCACCAATACGGAGCAATTTTGCAGTCCAACTGGGCAAACTCCAGTAGATTTCAAGGCCTGGAATAATTCTCTATGGATGTGACTTAGTCCTCTCAACTTGCAGCTCCACCCTCTGAGTCATCCTTCCTTTTTCATGAAAAGTAGCATGCGTTTGAAGCTGAGTAGTTTTATCAGCATGTTTTCTGCTTGTTGAGTTTTGGGGTTGTGACAGCCTTCTTTCATTTCATCTTCTCTCCATCCCTTTCAGGCCAAACTGGCAGTGTTTATGTTTGGTCCCCCAGGTATGTCACTGAGATTCATTCCATTAGTCAAGAGGAGCCTCCACAAGTCTTTCCCAAATAATCCCTTTAGCCATCCCATCTCTAATTTTGGCTTCTACTGAGATAGCTAAGGGGCTCCATGAGTCATTACCTAATCTCTTTAAAGAGCCCCTTGTATAACTGAATTCTGTGATTTTTTTATCCTTTTAAGCCACTACCAAAAGGCTGTACAGCCACACCCTTGGCTTTCTCTCCTGAGCATGCTTTCCTGAGAGTGAATCTCCTAATTTCAGTATCTTTTACAGTCTAGATAGGATCTATGTTAGGATATGAGAATATCCTAAATTATCTAGTCCTAGAAGTCCAAGTTATTTTTGCTTAACAGTTCTTTCCTCAACTTATCTCTTTCCTCTCACATTTTTCTATAAGCAGTAAGAAGAAACCAGGCCACAGCTTCAATACTTTGCTTGGAAATCTCAGCTAAATAACCAAGTTTACTGCTTACAAGTTTTACTTCCCACATAACTGTAGGACACAATTCAGCTGAGCTTTCTGTCACTATATTACAAGGATAATTTTTCCTCCAGTTTCTAGTACATGTACATCATTTCCTTCGGAGTCCTCATCAGCAGCGTATTTAACTTCCATATTTCTACCAACAGTCTGTTTATAACAATTTAAGTGTTCCCTAAGAAAATATATATTTTCTTTGCTGTACTCCTCACTTCCTTCTGAGCCCTCACTAGCAGAATTGTTAATACCCCATTTCTACTAACAGTTTGTTCAAGGCAGTCTAGGCTGTTTCTATCATGCTCCCCCAAATTCTTCCAATGTCTGCTCCCTGTCCAATTATAAAACCACTTCCACATTTTTTTTAAGTTTTGACTTCCACAGTTTTTAAGTACATCTTACAGCAGCACACCACTTCCAGGTACCAAAATTTATATTACTTTCCCATTGTTGCTGTAGCAAATTGCCACAAACTGTGTGGCTTTAAACAAAACAAATGTATTATCTTAACAGTTATTGAGGTCAGAAGTATAAAATTCATTGGTAGTGCTGCAACTCTCTTTCCTAGCCCTTTCCAGCTTCTGGAAGCCTCCTGCATTCCACGGTTTGTGGCCATCTTCAAAGTACAGCATCTTCAAATCTCTCTCTCTATGTCTTTCTCCCTCCCTTTCCCTCTCCCTCTCTTACTCTCTCACTCACTCACTCACCTTTCTTCTGTCATCACATTGCTTTCTCTCTCTGAAACTCCTGCCTCCCTTTTATAAGGACCCTTGTGATTATATTCAGGCCACACAGATAATCCAAGGTAATATTCCTATCTCAAAATCCTTATCTTAATGATATCTGCAAAGTCTCTTTTGCCATGTAAGGTAACGTAATAATAGGTTCTGGGGATTAGCATATAAACATTTTGGGTATCATTATTTTGTCTACCACACCAATACTCTTCAAAAGTGTTATGGTATGAAAGACAAAAAAAGATTGAGCATCTATCACAAATTGGAAGAGACTAAGGTGTCACGATAATTTACTGCCATATAGGATCCTAGATTGCATCCTAGACCAGAAAAAAAGGACATTAATGTGAAAACTGAAAAAACGCAAACAAAATCTGTAGACTAGTTAATCCTGTTGTGCCAGTGTTAATTTCCTGGTTTTGATAATTGCACTATGGTTATGTAAGATGTTAACATTAGGGGAATCTGGATGAAGCTTATACAGAAACTCTTGTACTGTTTTTGCAGTTCTTCTGTAAGTCTAAAATCATTTCAAAATAAAAAGTTAAAATTATTTGGTGATAGGTGAAAACTACAATTTTGATTGGCAAGCATGCTATAGTATTTACGGATATTGAGTTATAATGTTGTACACCTGAAACCTATACAATGCTATAAACCAACATTACCTCAATACAAAAAAAAAGCTTTATTGATGTAGACTGGCACCATCAGTATTTGGCCTATTTCTTCACATCCTCAATAAACTTGGGTGTTAGCAAATGTTTTAATGTTATCCAGCTGGTAAGTGAATAATTATATTTCATTGTTTTCAAATAAATTTTTAGAATTATGAATGAGATTGTACATCTTTTCATATATTTATTTCTTGTTCTGTTAGTTTGCTAAGGCTGCAATAACAAAATACCCCCCTCTTGAGTAGCTTAAACAACAGAAATTTATTTTCTCACAGTTCTGGAGGCTGGAAGTCCAAAATCAAGGTTCTGGCAGGATTGCTTTCTCCTAAGGCCTCTCTCCTTCTCACTGTGTCCTGATCTAGCCTTTTCTCTGTGTGTATGCCTCTCTGGTGTCTCTTCTTCATCTTATAAGTACACCAGTCATATTGGATTAGGGCTCCATCTTTATGACCTCATTTAACCCTAATTACCTTTTAAAGGCTCTATTTCCAAATGCAATCACATTGAGGGTAGGCCTCAAAATATAAATTTTGGAGGGACACATTTTTAGCCTATAACAGCTGTCCATTTCAGTTGAGAGATGGAGGTAGTAGATTGTTTTTGTTGGGTTAACATTTGAATGTGTACCTACTATTTTTGTGCATCCATTTAATCTTCAGTCGCTGAAAACTCCACTTCAGGATAGTGGTTCCCTCTGTGAGAGGAAAGGGAGTGCAATTGGTGAAGGTTATTGATCTCAAAGTGAGTCGTGGTTACACAGGTGTTTTTTGTGTGTGTGTGTGAAGAAAATTCGCCTGAGCTAATGTCCAGCACCAATCTTCCTCTTTTTGTATGTGAGCTGCCACCACAGCATGGTCACTAACAGATGAGTGGTTTAGGTCTATGCCTGGGAACCGAACCCAGGCCACGAGAGCAGAGTATGCTGAACTTAACCTCTAGGCCACCAGGGTTGGCCCAAGGTTTTGTTGTTATAATATTTTTAATCTCTTTTATCTGAAATATTTCATAATAAATTATTTAAAAATATTTAATGGGAGGTGAGGAAGTGAACATCAAGTAGCTTGGTTGTAAAGGGAAAGAAAAATTGGAGACAGTGGTTAGAGAAACATTGAATCAAGAGAAAATCTTTCTAAGGTTGGGGAATTTGTGCATGTTTATAAATCAGAGGGAGTAGAGCTGGTATGGAGGAAGAGATTGAAGATCCAAGTGAGAAAGAGGATAATTGATAGAGGGAGGTCCCCAAGGAGATTTGAACAGATGGCCTCCAGATTACTTGAGGAAGTAGTGGCTTTGGATGACCTTTTAGGGTGGGAGAGGAAAATAGGAATAGAGCGTATAAGTTCACAGGCTGGGGGCATGAGGAGGCAGTGTCTGTGAAAACTCATGAATATAATGATTGCTGCACTCCGTTTTCTCAAGTAGAATGTAAGTTTATCTTATCTGCTGAGAATAGGGAAAATGAGTATAGGACTGGAGACTTGGGGAGGGTAAGAGAATGTTTAGAACAGTCTGTGAAGGGAGTGGAGAGAGAGCTGACCAAGGACATGTTAAAGGGTTGTTATTAAAGGAAAATGCACATAATAGATCTAGAGTGGTACCACCCCTGGTGGGGCTTCACTCCCTGCAACACTGCTCAAAAGCCAATCTGTAGAATTAGAAAACACTGATTATGTGCTGCTTTCAGCATTGCTGTTTTTAGGGAAGTGCAGAAAATGAACAGAGACCAAAAATGCTGAGGGTGTTGGTAGTTACTTATTGTCTACCATTTAGACCAAACTGAGAAGGAGGGGAAGGAAGTGAGGGAATTGGTAGATTGAGAGAAAGTGGAAGAATCAAGGGAATAGAAGTTTCAGCGTTAAAGAGCAGGAATAAGGAGAGTGAAGGCATGAGATTGCTAGAAGGATAGGAAATTGTCATCAGAGTTGGTTACTAGTATTTTGAATTTCAAAGATCAAGCAAATTTTCGGGTGATGACAAGAAAGTATTACCTAACACTTATAAAGCTCTTACTATGTGCCAAACAGTTTGAAGCACTTTACACATATTAGCACATTTATGTCTGATTTCACATAAGAAAAATCCCAGACACAGAAAAGTTGTGACTTTCCAGGGCCACTGATTAAATAAGTATTGGAGCTCAGATTTGGAACCAGGCAGTTCAGATCTATACTATACCACCTTAAGTTCTTTGTTATGTTCATGAAAATGGGTACCTTGAAGTGGAGGTGAAGGTGATGAGGTGGTGAGAAGGCTAAGGAATTTTGAGGCAAGAGTTGCTGAAGGAACAACCACATCTGCCACGAAGACTTGTATTAGAGAACATTCTTCCAGTCCTAGCATTTGATGGTTAAATCATTCATCTTGTATGCTTGACTGAGTAGTTTGGTCTTTTTTTTATTGAGGTAGCATTGGTTTATAGCATTATATAAGTTTCAGGAGTACAACATTATAATTCGACATCTGTATACACTACAGCGAGCGTGCTCACCACCAAAATCTAGTTGCCATCCATCACCATCCTGAAGGCAGTAGGGAGCCATGGAAGCTCGTATTTCAAATGTTCTAATTAATTTACAAGTGGATACAAGACTGACACCAGTATGTTTAGTCTCTCATCATTAATCTAACAAAATAGGAGCTTTTTTGTTGTTATTCTATACAATTTTTAGGGGAAATATTAACTTCAATTTTACCAGAAAATCCGTTTTTCAGTGAATTACCTCAATCCCTACTGAGTTCATAAGAGTGTGATTTTGCTGTTTTGGAGGTGACTTGAAGAGCAATTAAAGTGCTGGTTGTCTGTTATCCCCATGATCCAATAGGAGTTTATTTCTACTAACCAGTGGTCAGCTTTTGAGTGAAGTTGTTATGCTTTTGTAACCTGTAAATTTGTGTTAAATGATTGAAGTTCTGACCTTTGTGTGATACTAGAGATGTACTCTGACCATGTTTTCCAAACAAAGACGTAGTAACCAAGGATCTTTTCTGAATTATGCATTTATTCATATGAACTATCTTATATGAAGATATGAAATGAAGTCCCAGTTTATTATACATTTGTCAAATTTACATTTTTGAAAAAGAGCAAGATGATATGTAGGTGAGATTGTTCCAGAAATTCTGGACCTTATGTAGATGTAACCTCATAGGATGGTTGTGGGGATTAAAAGATATAATATATAGGAGAGTTGAATCTGCTCTACAAGTATCGGGGATTATATGTTCCTGCCAAGTTGTTCAGTTAATGGAATATGACTTTTCAGTTGACATATAATTTCAGTAATGTGTTTTTTCCATTTACACTTGCTCTTTAATAGAAAAGGGCTTAAACACATTGGTTTTACGTTTCTCTGTCATTCACTTCCTTCAGCCTCTCTTTTAAGAATATCCAAGATCTGTAAATAAAATTTAAATTCATCAGAAGAATTGATACTTAAAGGAGTCCATTCCTGAGTCTTTTTTTTTATTTTAGTTTACTTTTTTTGCAGGGGAGGATTTTCCCTAAGGTAACATCTGTTGCCGATCTTCCTCCTTTTTCTTCCTCCTCCCACCCCAGAGCACCAGTACATTGTTGTGTATAGTTGTAAGTTCTTCTTGTTCTTCTATGTGAGCTTCCACCACAGCATGGCTACTGACAGGCAAGTGGTATGGTTCCATGCCCAGGAACTGAACCCGGGCCGCTAAAATGCAGCATGCTGAACTTTAACTGCTTGACCATCAGGGCTGACTCCCTAAGTCTTTTTTAAATAATTTTTAAAAAACAGTTTGAATCATCTTTTCTAAGTTATTTATTTTCTAAATTGGTCAGTAGGGAAGTGATTGGGGGAAGAATATCTACTTCTACACTGATCCCTATAACAATGTCAATCATTCTTGAGTTCTCTCTCTTTCCGTCTCGCTGGGCAGTATGCATCAGGGTGCCCAAACCTGACACTGCTACCATGAGACTCAGAGGCAATTTGGACTGACAGAGGAAGGTTGACTTCTGTTTTCTGAACATTTCGTTTGGGGGAACTATCAGGAATTACAGGGGAAGACAGATATCAGCTCTGCAGACAGTTCTTAGCAATTTAGTTTTGAAGACAGTGAGTTATTTCTCTTAAGGGAACAAAATATGGGATGGATCCATTTGAATAGTAGAACTAGAAAGGGACCTTGCAGACCTTCTGGTCCAGGTTCTTCGTTTTACATGTAGTTTCTTTTTGCATGGCACAGTAGTGGTAACAAATCTGCATTTCTTCAACTCTGTTCCCATTCATCTACTCTTTGGAACTTTAGCCCACTCCCACTCACCTACCTGCATTGTTCTTCCCAACTAGTTTATAAAAGAACTCAGGTACACCCCCAAAGTCTTACCAGTTGTCTCACTTGTGCTGTGCAAACTCATCTCAGTTACACAATCCGGCATTAGCCATTTTTCTCCTTTACTACTATGAGATCATTGTATTGGAGCTAGGAACCAGCTGATCTGCCTCTTTATATTTAGCTTTGTATTCAAGGAACATGGAATCAGGCTATGTTCCCAGTGTGGGGCAATGTACTTTTATGTTACTTAGTCCTTATTTTAACTTTATGAATGATGGATATTAGTATTTCCATTTTTTGGATTAGGAAACAGAGACACTGAGTGTGCTAAGTGGCAAAGCTGACACTTTAATCTAGGTCTGTTGGGTTAAGGCTGCACCTCAGGGAATGGGGACCTGTTTTATGTAAGATGTTAAAGATAACAGCAAATTGTTTTACTTGTCTTTGCATCACTGATGTTGACTTAGCTCTTCCAACCTCCCTTGAGTTCCCTCCTTATTGCCAATCTTTCTCTTTTACTGGGTAGGAAGCTGCTTTTTAATCCTACAGGATCTTGCTTTACTGCCTTAAGTACAGTTTTCTGGGAGAATAATTCATTATTTTCAAGATAATTAGAAAATCTATTATCAATGTATGTGAAAATGGATTTTATTCTTATCTCTGAAGATGTATGGTTAGAAACCATGGTTGATGGAACTGAATGGTACAGTCTTTGCTGCAGATGTAGATGGTTGAGGGCAGTTCTCCCTGTAAATTGGCCAAAGTTGGGTTGTCCTCAGTGTGGAGTTTGTGGGAACTCAAATGCTGCCCATGTTCCCAAATGGCCAAATGGGACCTCGTCTAGGAAAAACCCAACATGTAACAGATTTGCCCTCTCTTGTAAGGGAGGCAAACAAGAATATCCTTTAAGGAACAACTCTGACTTATGTATTTTTCAGACACCCAATCTTGAAATAGACCCTTCTTGTCTGTTCCAGCTTTCTCTCTGAAGTGTGGCTTCTGTGAATTTTGATCTGCCGCCAGAGGGCAGCAAGAGAATAGATGACTGTTTCCCTCAATCTTTGCTTTCTGTAATGATAGATGATAGATAGATAGATAAGTAGATATTTTTAAATTTTAGTAAATATAAATATAGATTTATACTTTACAGACATATTTTATAGATTTAAAAATATATCTCTATGTATCTATCTACATATATACATATGTGTATACACACACACATACATATATGGAGAGAGAATGTAATTAAGCCAGGTCTCTACTTAATTGCCTTTAATTTTTGAAATGATAAAGTAAAGCTATAAGTTATTAAAAATAGCATTCTTATCGGCCTGTATATTGAGGACACTTTCAGAGTCTAATATGTTGTTAGCCGGGGGTTTGGCAAGCATTTTCAAATGAATCTTCAGAAAAAAATCTATTGAAGTAGTAAATATTAAAAGCAAAGTGTAACCTTAAGAAAAATATCTTTGAGTGGCGATTTATTAAGATTGAGAAATTTGTCATGTGTTCATTAGTCACAGTGAATCTTTGAAAACATAGCTTCAAGTTATCAGTGGCTAAATCAAGAAGATCTTCACACATTTTCCAAAAGCCTAGTTCTCTTAGCTTTAAAGTGAGGTCAGGACCTGTTTGAAGTGAATAAGCATGTCTAAGCCTGATGAGATAGTGTGATAAGTGTAGGATGCAGCTGTGAGCTGGTATTTACCCCCACAATGTTCAGAGATCTGAAACATTCCCCATGAGTCACCTTTTTGAATCTTATAACCCTAAGAATTATCCTCAAGATTCAGCAAAGATGGGAATAGCCTCTTCTCTCTTTTCCTCTTTCCAGCTGGCAGTGAAATAGTACTTACAACAGTGAAAACAACAGCTAGCGTTTATTGAGAGCTTGCCATGTGCCATGTACTGTGCTAAACATTTGACATTCAACATCTCATTGAATCCTTACAACTTTTATGAGGTATTCCCTCACTTTAATTACAGGTAAACTGAGGCCTAGCGGGATTAAATTTGTTACAGACTATCAAAATAAAATATCTATTTGTATTGTACTTTTGGAGGCTTCTAATTTGCATGTGTGTGTTTGTGAGAAAGAGAGAGAGAGAGAAGGGGAGGGAGAGAATGAATACACAGAGATTTTTGAGAATTTAAAAAGACTTCCAAGATCATATAGTTCATTCCTCTCAATAGCCAGTGATGTCCTCATATCGGATACTTTTGCCTTTACTATTCTCCTTTGAGTGATCTGAGTCTCAGGTCTGAACATCAGAGATCAGAGTCTGGATAATACAGTAAGACTGGGGCTGATGTGCTAGAGGGCTAAATAGGTGTACTTTGCCAGCTAGACTTGAAGCAGACTGAAATTCTTCAGTTTGGTGATACTGCCTATGGAAATTTCAGAAACCAGGAATCAGTGGAGGAGCATTGAGATTGGGTGGACTTTTTCTTTGCTCTAAAATTTGGGGGCTGATGGCTGGGCCACTGCTACTTTCTTGGATTAAGACTTCTTAAAATAACCCTGAAAATGCCCAGGCCACCTCTGTAGGCTTTCCAAATATCCCTAGAGGTGAGAATATTATGTAAAGAATGGAAAAATAGCTTTGGAATCAGATGGCCCTGAGGTTGAATTCCAGCTCCATCCTTTGCTAGTTGGGTACTCTTCAACAAGCCAGTCTACCTCCATAAGCCTTGTTTCCATCATTTTTAAAGTGGGGCTAATAATTAGACCTACCTCACTCAGTTGTTGGGAGGATTCAATGAGATAAATATGTCAAGTACTTGATACATAGTATTGCCCATGAAATTTTAATACCTCCTCATGCCCTATACTACCACATCTTTATGTATTGACAGCAGATGAATCTTAGTGATAGCATTCTCCAATAATCCTTTTAGCTTTGTATCTATTAAGTCTTTGTAGTCAATGTGACTTTTCTTAGATATCCTTAAACTATTGTTAATTCATGGCTGTTAAATGATTCAGAAACTCTTCACTTCCCTAGCCTACAAACATGCAAAATAGGTCTAAAAGGAAAACTCCACTTGAAATCTGCCATTTCATACTTAGGAGAAAACACATAATCCATGCCAAGTGGGTGGAGATGTCCTTAGCAGGATCTGACTTCATTCTTTCTCTCCCTCAGTATTCTCTTCTCAAAGCAACTGGCCAGGGGAATGGACCAACAGACAGAGAGTGAATTATAGGCCTATTATATATAATCAGTGGAAGTATAAAACTGATTCATATAGGAGGTACTGTGTTTTAAGGGGATAGGGCACCAGATTGGGGACTAGAATTCTTGGGTTCTAGTTTCAGTTCTACCACCTACTAGCTTTGGAGTCTTGGGCAAATCAACTCCCCTCTTTGTACATCAGTTTTTCCCATAAGTGTAACGTATGAGTAGAACTAGATAGGATTCTAGAATGTTACATCTAAAAGGGCCTTAAAAACTATGTGTTGCAGAGACCAAAGACAGACCTGGTAACAGCCCTCTTAAAAAAAGTTGGCTCTTGGTAACAAGAGACATGACATTTTCAAAGTTCTGGGCATAGTCTAAGAAAACTTGGTGACACACTTGATGTTTAAAGTGGTCTCTGCCAAATACTAAGAGCTCATTATTTTTGACCCCATCATCATCTTTGTTTCTAATAAAGTTCAAAGTGCAGTTTTTGCTAATATAACCAGACTCCAGAAAACTCAGCACAGCCTCAGCCAAAATGTAAATGGAGACCCAATGGAAAGCTGGGATTCATCAGGGCCAACTCTTGCAGCTTTGAATTATAGAAAGGCGAGATGTTTTTTGTATAATCTGATGTTTTCAGCCCTGAAGCATCTGGAGAAAATCTGGATAGTTGCTCAGTTCTCCAAAAATTTCCAAGAGTTTGAATGAGTTTGGATCTCATGTCTTTTGGCAATTGAAAAATGATTGCTTATGTTAAATTTCTTCTCTCTTTCATATATGAAGACATGACAGAAAAGAAAATGGAAGGG
Organism: Equus quagga; assembly: GCF_021613505.1. Taxonomy (NCBI): domain Eukaryota; kingdom Metazoa; phylum Chordata; class Mammalia; order Perissodactyla; family Equidae; genus Equus; species Equus quagga. The sequence continues at coordinate 71,712,056 of NC_060276.1, forward strand.
GGCTAATATGTGACCAAACTCAAGCAAGCAGTTCATAAACCGCCTTCCCAGTGATGGTGATACCTCTCCTGACTGTGCCTCAAAGCCCAACAAATGTTATTATTCAGCTTTAGTCCTCAGGAGCCTTCAAAAGGGTTTCTAAGAGTTGGATTCCTGACTACAACCCCAGGCAATGGCCAAGGCCCAAGAAGTGACAATTCCTTGGATATTAAGTCCTCTTAGACCAGTCCTTTAGAATTCAACTCAGCTAACATTCACTCAGTGCCAACCATGTGCCCAGACAACAAATTGCATTGGTTTGCCCCCAGACTCTGCTCTAGCTACCCTCTGGGATATTTCCTAAAGACACTATAAAAGACCACAAAACGCTAAGTGTTCTTAACCAGTCTACAGAAACCCAAATCAATCTGTCCTTTCTCTGGAGTTTTTGAGGATAGGAAAATAAGTTTTGCCTGACACTGTTGCCACCCAAGAAATGACTTTTAAACTTAAAATGTTTCCTTCTGTGTTATGTAGTGGGAAGAGTGTGAATCCTGAAATCAGACACATCTGAGTTCATATCATAGCCCTGCCACCTACTCTCAGGTTGATCTAGAGCAATGCACATTCTATTCATAACCAATCCTTTGGCCTCATATCCCCTCTCTAGTCTTATTTCTAGTGAGTTGACCTAGTCTATCTATGAGTTAAGAATTCTTGCTTGATTTTTCAGCTATCAAAGAGCCACTCTAGTGTCCAGAGGAGGGAAAATGAGGGCTGCTACTCTGTAAAGCTTTAGGGATAATTTCCTCAACTTTCCATTTATGTTTACAATTATTCTCTCTTCCTTGAATCCTATGAAAAGGGGTTGATAGAGGGACCCATGGCTTGAACTTGGAAACCGTTTGTCCCACCAAAGCCATGTTTTAGTCAGTCTTCTAGGTCCGCAGCTGGTACCACCATTTGTGCCTTCTCCTGACACTGTTTTCACTTTCCGTTTAAAATGGTTCCATGAGATACAGAGGAGCTAGTTTTGTATCCTGTGCCACCTGGCATTTGGCCCCATCCATCCCTAAAAGAAAACCACATACTATGAGTTTCCCATTCCTTTAGCATTTGTTTCTTCTATCTTCAGAGGGTATATGGTTATTCCTTTCTCAGAAGTCTTTTCATGGATACTCAAGAAGTCAGCAAGGAATTGAGTAGAACAGGTAGGTTTCTTTTCTTGGCCTCTCTTAACTCTCTTTTCATCTCTAAAAGTTTTCCCCTCATTAAAATGGGCTGTCAAAAATAAGTCCAGAGATCATAGGTCCATCATCTCTCCCCTCTTAAGAGAAACTATGGAGATTTTCTCAGGTTTTCCTTTGCAAGCCCACTAGTTATATCTGTAGTTTGTAGTCCTATTTTAAAAGAACTAATGATATCCATTAATTTAATAGGTACTTACTAAATTCTTTTTTTAGTTTATTAAACTTTTATTTTTTATTACAATTTAGTATAGAAAGCAAATAGAGGTAAACATGAGTATTTTTTAAATAATTATTTTTTAACTTATTTTGTTTTTTATATTATTTTTTTATTGAGGACACATTGGTTTACAACATTATATAAATTTCAGGTGTACGTCATTATATTTTGACTTCTGTATAGACTGCATCATATTCACCACCAACAGTCCAGTTTTATCCATCACCCTACACGTGTGCCCCTTTACTCCTTTCACCCTCCCGTCACCCCCTTCCCCTCTGGTAACTACCGATCTATTGTCCATATCTATGTGTTTTTTTGGTCTGTCTTCCACAAATGAGTGAAATCATGCACCAGTTGTCTTTCTCTGACTGACTTATTTTGCTTAGCATAACACTGTCAACGTCCATCTATGTTGTCACAAGTGGCATGACTTCATGTTTTTTATGGCTGAATAGTATGCCGTTGTATATATATCCCACATCTTGTTTACCCATTCAACCATTGATGGACCCTTAGGTTGCTTCCAAGTCTTGGCTATTGTGAATAATGCTGCAGTGAACATAGGGGTGTATATATCTTCAAATTAGTGTTTTGTGTTCTTTGGGTAAATATCCAAAAGTGGAATAACTGGATCATATGGTATTTCTATTCTTAATTTTTTGAGAAATCTCCATACTGTTTTCCTTAGTGGCTGCACCAGTTTACATTCCCACCAGAAGTGTATGAGGCTTCCCTTTTCTCTATACCCTCTCCAAAACTTGTTATTTCTTGTCTTGTTAATTATAGCCATTCTGATGTGATTGAGGTGATATCTCATTGTAGTTTTGATTTACCTTTCCCTAAAGCAAGTACCTCTGCTGCTTCTGGGATCCGCTGTGTTTGTGTTCCCCCACTAAAGTGGGGACTCAGGGGGAGAGTGGAACAGGAGCCAGAGTCACGGGCACCTCTGCTATGTCTGGATTTGTTGAGTCTCCAGGCGCCACTGCTATACAGGTGGGAGGGGGCCAAAGTTGCAGGTGCTGCTGCAGCTGAGGGGGACTGAGATCATGGGCTCTGCTGTTGCTATTAACTGGCTCTCTGAGCTCAGGTGCTCCTGCGATGTGCACTGCCTTCACTGTTGCTCCTGGGTTTTCCTGGGGGGTACTGGCACCACCACTTCTGGAGGCACTGGGTTCGTGGGTGTCACCGCACTTCCAGGTGGGTCAAGATCATAGGCAACACCCCAACCATCGTGGGGGGCGGGGTACCTGGGTTGCAAGCACTGCTGGGGTTCCCGAAGCCTCTGGTCTCAGACACCAGCATGGTTCCTGGAACCTCATGTCACTGGCACCGCCACTGCTGCCAGGGGCCCGGGGTCTTGTACGCAGCCTCTGTTGCTGGAAGGGCTGGTGTTGGAGGCACCACCACCTCGTGGAGTGTGTGAGGGCTGGGTTGCAGGTATCGTCCCTGTTCCCAGAACCTCTGGTCATAGGCCTTGCAGCAGTTCCTGGTGTCTCCAGGAGCTTGGGCTGCCTGCATTCCTGGGGCCTCCATTCACAGGTATTACTGCACTTCCTGGTGCCTTTGGTCACAGGAAAGGCTGCAGTTCCTGGAGCCTCCAGCCTTAGGAGCTGCCACCACTGCTACCCTGGTTCCACCACCTCCAGAAAGTGTAGTCCACCCACCTTCAGATGAATAGATGTAGGGATCTCTTGGGCATTCTGGTGTGCTGTGCAGAGAATCCTTTGTTGGTCTATGGATGTCCTACTGATTGTAACTTAGAAGGGAGAGACAAAGGGAGCAAGTCACTCTGCCGTGATGCTGACATCTTTCCCTACATTCTTATTACATACCGGGCAAATTTCTAGGCACTGGGGATACACTTGTAAACAAAACAAAGGCCTTTATTTCATGGATCTTATATTCTACTGGGGAGAGACAGATGATAAACAATTTGATATATTTGTCAGGTAGTCATAAGTGTGCTGAAGAAAAATAAAGCAATATAAGGGATTATCTTATAGAAGGTGGTATTAATACGATATTTAGGCAGAGAACTGAATAAAGAAAGGGTAAAAGCCATGGTGGATATCTTGGGGAAGAGCAGTTCCAGGAATAGTGAACAGCAAGTGCAAAGGCCCTGAGTAGAAGTCTACTTGGCATGTTGAGGGCAAAATGGCTAAGAGAAAGGAGCAAGGAGGACCATTTACTCCATTTCTCTTCTCTAAGGGAATAGCAGTAACACATAGGTTAATTCTCATCATTTAAAAATAGATGTGAAGTGAGGCCTTTGGAGGGCCCATAGAACAGAGAGAGAGGTAAGTGTATTCTTCCTACCACAATAATTGCCAATATTTCCAAATTAAAGCTTGGCTCCAAGGTTTACATCTGTAGGCCAGCTTTGGGGAGGATGTTGCAATCCATGTTGAGTGTAGGGTTATCCAGGCCATGTTTTAATTTTAGAGAGGATACACAACAGGAAGTTTCCCCTGTTTTTCTAGACTTTTCTCATTTAGAGAGAGTGTGGTTTTAAGCCTACCTAGCATCTTCCCTGAGCCCTGCCTACAGCACATTGGCAGAACTGATCTCAGAAGGCTCCCAACCAATGTCTCAGTCTACTTGGAGGAGACAGGAACTGTAGACAGCACCCTGTCCAGGTGGATTTGGCAGCTGTCATTACAAACCCTGGAAGTTAATGAGCCCATATCCATCTTGGGGCCTGGGTAGCTCCTTGAAGGAGAGCAGGCTATGAGGAAGGAGTTTTCTCAATGAGAAGTGAATAATTTGTGTAACTGGAGGAGGGAAATAAAATCATTAGGCTGCCAGAAACCTTGAAGAACCAACAAGTCCTAAACCCCTGATTTGCATGGCACATAACCACTTCACCTCTTATTGCTCCAATCTCAACCTTCTTGCCTCCCTCACTTCTTCCCTCCCTCCCTTCAGCTCCCCTCTCCTTTGCCCTTCTCTCCAAGGAAACATGAGTTTAAGTCCGTTTTAGAGTTGCTAATAGTTAGAATAGTTACCATTTATTGAATGCTTAATATGTTCCAGACTAGGCTCTTTACATATATTTTCTCATTCAATCATCACACCAACCCTTTGAGGTAGATGGTATTATTACCCTCATTTTGCACCTGAGATTTGCAAAGTGCAAACTGATCCTCAAGTTTGAGGCTCATATATTTTAAGTACCTTGCCCAAAGTTGCACAGCTAATAAGTGGCAAGGCCTCAATACAACTGATTCTAACTCAAAGCTGACTCTTTAATCTCTATGTTATACTCTCTTTTCCCATTTCTAGTTGGAAAAGGAGTAAGTGAGAAAAGGTTCTATTATTGAATAAGCCTTGAGGGGCCTGGCAGCCCCAAGTCATTCATTCATTATAAAAATTGTCATTGAGCTACTGCCCTTTTCCTGGTGCCCCAGTAGGGTCCTAACTTCTACAGATGAATGAGACAAAAATATCTACTGTTATGAAGCTCATGATACTGGCAGGGAATTTGGACCAACTAACACTCAGGATACAATGTGATGACTAGTGTGATGAAGGTGTACATCAGATGCTATAGGAGCACATGGAAAGGGAACATATCTCTGTTTTGGGAGTTAGAGAAGGCTTCATACAGTGGATAATGCATGAATTGAGTCCCAAAAGTTAAAGAAGGTGGATTAAGTAAGATACAGGCTAACTTCCTGTAACAAAGAGAATTGCAAATTCAGTGGCTTAAGTAAGTTAGAGAGAAGTTCATTTCTCTCTCATGTAAAAGTCCAGAGGTGAACAGTTCAAAATTGGTGGGGAATCTCTGCCATCCTCACCACTTGACCTCTATCTATGGATCCTAGATACCTGTTTCAGTTAGCCTCCATTTACCACCCAAAGAGAAGGGAAAAAGAGACAGAATGGAATGCAGAAAATTGTTTTATAAAAATATGATCTGTAAGTTTGCACACATCACTTTCACTTGCATTCTATTGTCTATAACTTAAATACGTGGCCTTACCTAGCTGCAGGGGAGGCTAGGAAATGTAGGCATGGGTATGCAACTAAAACTCAGTGACTTCTATTAGTAAAATAAAGAAGAGGGGAAGGATACTGGCAAGCAACTAGCAGCCTCCGTCATAAGAGGGAAAGATATTCTAAGCATGGAGAACTCTGTATGCACACAGGAATGAGAAAACATGGCATGTAAAGAACTATAATAATTCAATATGGCTGTAGTATAGGGTGAATGTAAGAATACGGGAAATGAGACTGGGGATTGCAGGCAGTGGCCAGATTATGCGGCACGTTGTGTCTTGTGTGCTACCTAAGGAATTTGGACTTTGTCTCGAAGATAGTGAGGAGTCACTGAAATATTTTAAGCAGAGGAGTAACATAGTTATATTTTGAATTTAGAAAGGTCACTCTATCCATAGTTTGGTAGACAGATTAAACGAAAGACTGACAGGAGGCATAGAGAACAGTTAGGAGACCATTGTAGTAATATTAGAGAGAGATGATGAGGTTCTGAACTAAGGTAATGACAGTGAGCAGAGAGCATAGATTAGAGAGATATTAAGGAAACATAATTAATAGAACTTGATGACTAAATGGATGTGGGATGTGAGAGAAAGGGAAGATACTAGGATTATAATGTCCAGATTTCTGGCTTGGAAACCAGCATTGTTTTAAGTAATAAACAGTTATAAGGAAACAGTTAAATGTGTTTAGTTTTGGAAATGTTGAGGTTGAGATGCTTCTAGGATATCCAGATGGCAGTATTGAGCAGGCAATTAGATATATTGGTATAGAAATCATTAGAGAAAGCTGGTAGTGCAAGCCATGACAGTGAATGAAATTGTTGAGAGGGAAAATGAGTCTAGAGTAGTGAGATCATTAGAGGACTTAGAGCACAATCTTAGGGAAGATCACATTTAGGAAAAGCCAGTGAAAGAGACTGAGTGGTGTTCAGAGAGGTAGGGATATGGTTATTTAGAAAATTAAAGGGTAAGGCATTTTTAGAGCAGGAATGTCAACTGTATCAAGTGCTGGAGTAAAGTGAAAATAATGATTGACAAATACCCATTGGATTTGGCAATTAGGAGATTACTGGTGATCATTGTGGAAAGAGTTATAGGAGAGTGATGTGGGCAGAGACCGGATTGAGAAGCAAATGGGATGTGAAGAAATGGAGGCCAGGGGATTGTGGAGTGACATCAACAAGATGGCAATATAGGAATTTCTAGCACCAGTCTCTTCCCTAAAACATCAGTTTGAACAACTGTCTGCACACAAAAATACTTCACAAGAACTGAGGAATCTAGGTGAAGGATTACAACATGTGAGTGAAGCACTGTAATAAGAAAAGACACATTGAGGAGGAAAGATATAGTCACATTACCCCTATCATCCCTCCCCCACACCCTGGCAGCCCAGTGTGGAGAGAAACACACTCCCCATGGAAGAAGAAGAATGAAATAAGCACCTGACTTCACCAAGGACCCCAGTGCTGGCCTGCCCCAGCACCAAGCCAAGTCCTGCAGACCTAGGTGTCTCCCATGGCCCCAGGCTCTTGGGAGGCTCCTGCAAACCCAGGCCCCTTGCCCACCCAGGTATCTGCCAGCTTCTGTGGTCAGACAGTTCCTGCTGCCTTAGACAACTCCTGTAGCACCAGGTTCCCAGCAGGTTCTTGCAAATCCAAGTTCCCAAACCACACTGACATCACCCAGCTCTCACATCCCCAGGGAACTCCCAAGGCACCAAGCAGATGGTGGGCTCTCACAAACCCAAGCTCCTTGCCTACCCCAGTGCCAGCCATTTCCCATGTCACCAGGTCCCAGTGGGATCCTGTGTACCCAGTCTCCTGGCCCATTCCAGAACTAGCCAGCTCCCACAGACCTAGCCTCCAGACTGGCTCCTGCCGACCCAGCTCCTGGCCCACTTCAATGCCAGGAGTACCCCTACAGCTCCGACTCCAAGTGGGCTCCTCTAGACCAGGCTCCTGGCCCACCTCAGTGCCATGCCAGCACCTGCAGCCCCAGCCTAGCTGCTGACTCTCACAGACCTAGGCTCCTGGCCTGCCCTAGCATCAGTCTAGGCCCTATAGACCCAAACCCCAGGCTGGCTCCCAAACCGCCAGATTACAGGCCAACTTCAATAGCCCTAGGTTCCAGACTTGCCTTAGTGGCAGGCCAACCCCAATGGTCCCAACCTTGAAGCCAGTTCCTGTGAAACTAGACTCCTGGCCTGTCCAGCACCAGAACAGTCCCTATGGACCCAGATGCAAGGCCCACTCCAGTGATCCCCCAAACCTGGTCTGCCCCTGTGGACACGGATCTAGGTTCACCCACGTGAACCCAGATCACAGGCTCAGCACTGCAGACTCAAGGATCAGGCCCACACCAGTGAACCCAAGCTCCAGGGCCACACGCTTGGACCCAGGACCCAGGCTTGTCCCTGTGGACCCAAGCACGAGGCCTGCCTACCTGTTGACCTGGACACCAGACCTGCCTGCCTAAGGACTCCAACAGCAAGCCTCCCCAAAGACACCACAAGATGGCCCACCCAGAATCTCATTATAGGCTGGCTGTTGAAGGGCATTGCTTGCTGAAGCCAGTCTGTCAAGACTGGAGAAGATGCCTACTTTGTCAAATGCATAGACACCAATCCAAGGCCACAAGAATCATGAGTAAAGGGTGCATGATACCACCAAAGGAAACTAGTAAAGCTCCTAATTGACCCTAAAGAAATGAAGACCTAGAAATGGTCTGACAAAGAATTTAGGATAAGCCTCTTAAAGAAATTTAGTAAACTACAAGAAAACGCAGATAGAAAACTAAATGAAATTAGAAAAACAATACATGAACAAAATGAGAAGTTCAGCAACTAAACAGAAACCATTAAAAGAGAAACAGAAGTTCTAGAGTTGAAGAAATAGTGACTGAACTGAAGAATTTAATAGTGAGCTTCAACATCACACTCAAGAAAACAGAATAAAGAATTAATGGATTAGAATACAGGTAATTTGAAAATCATCCAGTTAGAGGAGCAAAAAGAAGAAAGGATGAAAAAGAGTGAAGATAGTCTATGTGAATTATGAGATCCATTAAAAGAAGCAATCTATGCATTATTGGAGTCCCAGAAGTCCCAGAAGGAGAAGAATTGGAGAAAGCTTATTTAAAGAAATAATGGCTGAGAACTTCTCAAATCAGGGGAGAGAATTATGAAGCTAAGAAGTCACCTCAAAATGTCAAGCCAAAACAATCTTCTCCAAGACACATTATAATGAAACTAATATCAAAGGCAAAGAGATAATTTTAAAAGAAGCAAGAGAAAAAAATCCCTCACATATAAAGGAACCCTTATAAGGCTATCAGCAGATTTCTCAGACGACACAGACACTTTGCAGGCCAGGAGAGTGCTGGATGATATATGCAAAGTGATGAAAGAAAAAAACTGCCAACCAAGAGTAATTTACCCAGCAAATCTGTCTTTCAGAAATGAAGGATAGATAAAGACTTTACCAAACAACAAAAGCTGAAGGAGTTTATCAACACTAGACCTGCCGTATAAGAAATACTGAAGGAGTTCTTCAAGCTGAAATGAAAGGATGCTAATTAGTAATACAAAAATATACGAAAATATAAAACCTACTGGTAAAGGTAGGTGTATAGTCAAATTAAGAATACTCTAATACTGTAATATGGTGATGTGTTAATCATATAGTTCTAATATAAAGGTAAAAGGATAAAAGTATTAAAGTTAACTTTAGCTACAATAATTTGTTAATGCATACACAATATGAGAAGAGGCAAATTGTGACATCCAAAACATAAAATATGGGCGGGAGGTGTAAAATAGTAGAGGTTTGGTATGTGGTTGAAGATAAGTTGTTATCAGTTTTAAGTAGACTGTTATATCTGTATTTTTGTTTATGGAAGCCTCATGGTAACCACAAAGCAAAAACCTACAGTAGATACACAAAAGATAAAGAGAAGGAAATCAAAATATACCATTATGGAAAATGATCAATTTCACAAGAAGAAACACAGCAAGAGAGGAGAAAAAGAGCAAGGGAATTACAAAACAGCCAGAAACAATTATTAAGATAGAATTAGTAAATCTGTACCTGTCAATAATTACTTTAAACATAAATGGATTCAATTCTTCAATCAATAGGCATACAGTGGCTGAATGGTTTAAAAGTAAGACCCAACAATATGCTGCCTACAAGAGACTCACTTCAAGTTTAAGGACATACATAGGATAAAAGTGGAGGCATGGAAAAAATTATTCCATGCAAATGGAAACCAAAAGAAAGCAGGGATCGCTATACTTATATCATACAAAGTTAACTTTAAGCCAAAGACTGTAACAGGAGAGAAATAGGGTCATTAGACAATGACAAAATAGTATATTCATCAAGAGGATATAACAATTGTAAATATATCTACACTCAACATTGGAGCAGCTAAATATATTAATCAAATACTAACAGATCTGAAGGGAGAAATAGACAACAATAAAATAATAGCAGGAGACTTGGATACCCAACTTCAACAATGCATAGATCATCCACACAGAAAATCAATAAAGAAACATTAGACTTGAACTATGCCTTATACAAAAGGAACATAATGAATATATATGGAACATTCCACTCAACAGCAACACAATACACATTCTTCTCAAGTGCACATGAAACATTCTCTAGGATAGATGATATGTTAAGTCACAAAACAAGCCTTGGTAGATATTAAAAAATTGAAATCATACTAAGTATCTTTTCTGGCCACAGTAGTGTGAAACTAGAAATCAATAAGAGGAATAAAACTGGAAAATTCACAAATATGTGGTAATTAAACAACACAATCCTGAAAAAACAATGGGTCAAGGAAGAAATCAAAAGGGAAGTCAAAAAATATCTTGAAACAAATGACAATGGAAAAACAACGTATCAATACTTGTAGGATGCAGGAAAGCAGTTCTAAGAGGGAATTTTATAGTGATAAACACCTATATTAAGAAAAAAGGAAGATCACAAATAAACAACCTAACTTTACACCTCAAGAAACTAGAAAAAGGAGGACAAACTAAGCCCAAAGTTTGCGAAAGGGAGGAAATAACAAAGATCAGAAATCAATGAAGTGGAGACCAGAAAAACATAGAAAAGATCAATGGCACTAAGAGCTGGTCTTTGAAAAGGTAAACAAAACTGACAAACCTTTAGCTAGACTAAGAAATAAAGAGAGAAGACAAATATATAAAATCAGAAATGAAAGAGGAGACACCATAGAAATACAAAGGATAATAAGAGACTACTATGAATAATTGTACACCAACAAATTGGATAACCTAGAAAAACTAGATAAACTCCTAGAAATATACAACCTACCAAGACTGAATCATGAAGAAATAGAGAATCTGAACAGACTAATAAGAAGTTAAAAGATTGAATTAGTATCAGAAATCTCCCAACAAATAAAAGCCCAGGACTAGATGTGTCAGTGGTGAATTCTACCAAACATTAAAAGAGTTAATGCCAATTCTTCTTAAACTTCAGAAAAATTGAAAAGGTGGGAATGCTTCCAAACTCATTTATAAGGCCAACATTACCCTGATACCAAAGCCAGATAAAGACTCTACAAAAGAAAAAAAAGAACTATAAAGTATATGTGATGAATATGGATCCAAAAATTCTCAATAAATACTAGCATACCAAATTCAACAGCACATTAAAAGGATCGTACACCATGATCAAGTACGATTTACCCCTAGGATGCAACAACATCTTTGCTGGGATGCAACAAGGAGGACTCAACATGTGCAAACCAATAAGTGTGATACACTACAGTAATGAAATGAAAAATAAAAATCATATGATTATCTCAATAGATGCAGAAAATGCGTTTGCCAAAATTCGATATCCTTTCATGATAAAAACTCTCAACAAATTCTGTATAGAAGGAACGTATCTTACCATAGCAAAGACCACATACGACAAACCCACAGCTCAATGGTCAAAGGTGGACAGCCTTCCCACTAAAATTAGGAACAAGACAAGGGTGCTCACTCTCACCACTCCTATTCAACATAGTATTGGAGTGCTAGACAGGGAAATTAGGCAAGAAAAAGAAACAAAAAAACACCAAAATTGGAAAAGGGCTATGTTTTATTTCTGGTAATTTTTTATTGGATGCAAGACATTGTTAATTTTACCTTCTTGGATTTGGACCGTTTTTGTATTCCTCTAAATAATATTCTTGAGCTTTTTTTTCTGGGATACAGTTATTTGAAAACAGCTTGATGCTTTCAAGTATTTCTCTTAGGCTTTGTTAGGCAGAAAAAGAAGAGTGTTTAGGTTTAATTTTTCTTCACTAATGAGGCAAAACTTGTCTGTGTACTCTACCCAGTGTCCTATGAATTGTTTGATTTTCCACTGTGGCTGGTGAGAATAGGAGTCTTCCAGGAACTGTGTGATCTTAGATAGTTGTTCCCTCCAATTCTGTCATGTGGCTCTTGCCTCACACATATGTATTGATCACTACTCAGCTAAAGTCTTAAAGAGGACCCCTGCAGATCTCCAGAGCTCTCTGTGCAGCTATCTACTCTCTGGTACTCTGCCCTGAAAACTCTCAATTCCTTGCCCTCCCCATTCTTGCAACTCAATGTCTTCAACATAGGAGAGACTTCTGGGCTCCCCCTGGGTACCATTTCCTGCATTAAGGCCTACAGGTTCTCTCCAGGCTGTAAACTGGGACAATCACGGAGCTCACTTCATTTGTTTTTCCTGTCTCTCATGGGTCACTGTCCTTCATTGCCAGATTTCCAAGGCCTTGAAAACCATTGTTACATGTATTTTTTCTAGTTTTTTAATTGTTTCAGGCTGACAATGAAAATCTAATCCCTTTTGCCCTATCTTGGCTGGAAATGGAAGTAACCATTATGGTCTCTTCAGAGGACAATTTGGCCTTTTATATCAAAATTTTAAAGGTGTTTTTCTTTTGGCCCAGCGATTTGAGTCACTCTCCTAGTTGCTGTAGATATAGCAGTGAACATGATGATAACACTTCCATATAACTTACAATTGAGTGGGAGGACAGAGGAAAACCAAAAAAATAAGCACAATATACCATGTTAGAGACTAATAAGAAATGCTAAGGAGAAAAAAAACTTAAACAGAGAAGGGGGATAGGAAGCAATGGGTGGAGGGAGGCATGTCAAAATTTTAGATACATTTGCCTCAGTGAGTGAAAGACTCACCGAGAGGAGTCTATTTGATCACAATCCTACTGGAATTGAGAGGGCAAGCTATAGGGATATCTGAAGGAAGAGCACTCCAGGTAAAAGTACTGAGTTCAAAGGCCCTGGTGTATTTGATAAATAGCAGCAAATATTTGTAACAACTACTACAGTGCCTAAGCAGATGCTCACAAAATAGTAGTTATTTAGAATATTATTACTAATGGTGGTAGAACCAGAACTATGACCTAAAATTGTACCATCTCAAAACTCATCTGCTTGCTGTTATGTTATATTCTTTCTTCCCTACTCCATGAGACATTGAGACATGTACTGCCTTGTGATTATTCTTGCATTTTTCTCTATCGTTGCCCAGATTTTACACAGGCTTGTCTTGTGTTCTGAATCATGTGACTATGCAGCTTATGTTGACTCTTGCTTGATAGAATGTTGGGCTCTGACATTTCTGTTTGCACTAATCATTGGGGTTGATTTCATTATTTCTCTGGACAATGGTCCCCTTCCTCCCTCACCACATGTGTGTGTCTTCCAAAAGTGTGTGTGCTCTGGCCCAAAAGGTCAATCTCCCATGGACAGGAAGATCCTCAAGTCCATATGAGACACTATATAAAAATTCTAATCACAGCTCCACCCTCATTCATCCAGCACTTTTTACATCTTTCAAGGCACTTTGTTTTTAACCTTTCTTTTTTGAATGAGTAATGCATATATGGTATGAAATTTTAAAAGATAAAAATGATATAGCAATGAAAAATAACTTTTCCACCATCTTTTCCTCAGCCACTCATCATTCCTATCTTGAGGCAAACAATATAACCAGTTTCTTTGGTATCCTTTCAGAAACAATGAGTGGACATGGGTGTTTTTAGTCACTTTCCACACCCCACCCCTACCCATACAATGTATCTTGACTACACTTTTCACTTGATTCTCACAACACCCTGTGAAGTAGGTGGTTCTCTCCCCGTGTTACAGATGAGAAAGCTAAGGCTCAGAGATGGGAGGTGACTTGCCTAAGGTTTCCTAGGCTGTAAGTGGAAAATCCAGTACTGATGTTGCAGTTTTTGTCTGCATTCTTTCCTCCACACTGAGAAGTACCAGGTCCTGCGCCTATAATATGATAGGAGATCTCTAAACACTTGCTGGAAGTGAGAGTGATTAAGAAAATACCCCCAATTCCTGGAGTCATATTAGAATTGCTATGGCAGACTCTAGATGTAATGCTGGTGGGCATTGACTGGTAGTTAGCATTAGGGAGACAAAAACTTGATCTTTCTTATTGTTTCCTGGAACTATTCCCGCTCTTACAGATCTATTCAGGTCCACCTGAGGAAAGTGCTGCACCCCCAGTGCCTCCGCCTCGAGTGACAGCAAGAAGGCACAAACCAATCACGATTTCAAAGCGCTTGCTGCGGGAAAGGACAGTTTTCTATACTTCTTCCCTGGATGAAAGTGAAGGTCAGTACTGAGATTCACCCTTAGCTTCTTAATGGTGATTAGACACAAAGAAGATATCAAAGGATAGAAGTGGAGGTGTAGCCATTTTTCTTCATGTAAGGGTAGACTTTTCCTGGTTCCTGGGCCAGGCAAAGCAAGGTTTGTAAAATTTGTGCCTAGAGAGCAAATTAGTATTTTGGTAGTGGATAGGACAGGGATGTATCTGTAAATCCAGCTACCGTGATCCCTTAGGAGACCAGTGGAGGACCGAAAATGTTCTTAGATCTGAACCTCAACACACTGAAGTGGGTGAGCAATGTTTTCTGAATGTTCTGAGATTTTAAATTCAAATTCAGCTAACATGGAGGAGTGACATCAGCAAGATGGCTGAATAGGAGTTTCCAGTGCTTTTCCCCTTACAGTAGCATCAGTTTGAACAACATCAATTTGAACAACCATCCATGCATGAAAATCCCTTCATGAGAGCTATGAAATCTAGCTGAGAGATTACAGCACCTGAGTGAAGCAAAGAAATAAGAAAATATACACTGCAGGTGGTAAGAAGGACATTTTCATATTATCCACATCACCCTTCCCCTAAGCTCACATAGCACAGTGCAGAGAGGGATACCCTCCACATGGGGGAAAGAGAGTGAAGTAAGCACCCAGCTTCACCTTGGAGCCAAGTACCAGGCCTACCCCAATGAGCTTCAGTGCCAACTCGTCCCCCCATTGACCCAGGCTCCAGGCTGGCCACCACAGACCCAGGTTCCAATCCTGCTCCAGAACCAGGCCATTTCCTGCAGTCCCAGGCTACAGGCCTGCCCCTATAGACTTGGATTCCAAGCATACCACTGCACCAGAGTGGCCCCATGGCCCTAGGTTGCAGGCCAGCCCCGGTAGCCCTAGTCTCCAGGATGCAATCACAGACCCAGCCTCTAGGCCAGCTCTCTGTGGACCCAGCCTCCAGATCTGCCCCAGTGCCAGACCAATTCTCTGGCCCCAGACTCTAAGCTCACCCCTGCACATCCAGGTTTCAAGCTTGCCCACCCACTGACTCAGGCACCAGATCAGCCTGTCCAAGGACTCCAGCAGCAAGCCCACCTGTGGAACACACCAGCTGGCTTGACCAGAATCTCTGGTTGTGCTGACTGGTAAAAGGCTTTCCTTGCCAAAGCCAGTCTGTAAAGTCTGGAAGATGTGCGTACTTCTTCAAATAGACAAACACCACCACAAGGCCACAAGGATCAGGAATAATAAGGGAGATAAGACACCACCAAGGGAACAAAATAAAGCACCAGGAACCAACCCTAATGAAATGGAGACCTATAAACTGTCTGAGAAGAAATTCAAAATAGTTGTCTTAAAGACATTCAGTGAACCAGAAGAGAACATAGATAGACAACTAAACAAAATCAGGAAAACAATACTTGAGAAATTCAATAAAGTGGTAGAAACCATAAAGAGCCAAACAAATTCTGAAACTAAAGAACACAATTACTGCACTAAAAAATTCAGTAAAGGGTTTCAACATCAAACTCAACCAAGCAGAAGAAAGAAGCAATGAGCTCTCACTTGAAATTACCCATTCAGAGGAATCAAAAGAAAAAAGATTAAAAAAGAGTGAAGAAAACCTGAGACTTATGGGACATTGCTTAATGAATCAATATACACATTATGAGAGTCCCAGAAGGAGCCAAGAAAGAGAAAGGGGTAGAAATCTTATTTAAACAAATAATGACAGAAAACTTCTTAAATCTGAAGAGGGAAATGAACATCTAGATCCATGAAGCCCAAAGAAACCCAAATAGATCAAACATAGAGATGTTCACCAAGACACATTATAATAAGATTCTAAAAATTCCAAGACAAAGGGAGAATTTTGAATGCAGCAAGAGAAAAGTGAGTCATCACATACAAGGAAACCCCCATAATACTATGAGCAGATTTCTCAGCAGAAACCTTCAGGCCAGGAGAGAGTGGGATAATATATTCAAAGTAGTAAAAGGAAAAGGCTGCCAACCAATAATACTATATTTGACAAAGCAGTCCTTCAGAAATGAAGGAGAAATAAAACTTTTCCAGACAAACAAAAGCTGAGGGAATTCATCACCCCTGGACCTGGTTTACAAGAAATGTTCAAAGAGGTTCTTCAGGTTGAAACAAATGGACATTAATTAACAACATGGAAACATAGAGAAGTATAAAAATCATTGGTGAAGATAACAATGTAGTTAAATTTAGAATATTCTAATACTGTGACAGTGGTGTGTAAATCTCTTTTGACTCTAGTATAAAAGTTAAAATACAAAGTATTAAAAATAATTATTGCTACAATAATTTGTTAATGGATACACAATCTAAAAAGATAAATTATGATGCCACCTCCTCTGTGAAGGAGAAAGTGGAAGGGAACATTGAATGCCTACTTTGTTGTTCCATAATCTCATTTTTATTAGATAAAAATTCATTTATTTGTTTATTCACAATATCCCCAAATACACACCAGGGAATATAATCTCTATGCTAACAGAAATTTTTTTCTCACTCTGTATCCCTAGTACCAGCACAGTACCTGACATATTGTAAGCCCTCAATAAATGTATGTGATAAATGAATGAACTGGGTGTTAGTAGACCTGTCTAACTTCATCTTGGCCACGAGCTTGCTGAGTGACTTGGGCTAGTCATTTCCCCATTCTGGGTCTTGGTTTACCCCTCTGTGTGATGAGGACTTCATGCCAGAAGATCACCAAGAGACTCACCCAGTCTAGTTTTGTTTTTTTACTTTTTTAAATGAGATATAATTCATATGCCATAAAATTCACCCTTTTAAAGTGTATGTCAGTGGTTTTTAGTATATTCACAAGCTTGTGCAGCCATCTAATTCTAGAATATCTGCATTACCCTAAAAAACCCTGTACCTCCCAATAACCCCCCCCCCAACCCAATCCCTGGCATTCACTAATATACCTTCTGTATCTATGGATTTGCCTATTCTGGACATTTTATATAAATGCAATAATACAATATGTTGTCTTTTTGTGACTGGCTCCTTAGCATAATGATTTCAAGGTCCATCCATGATGTAGCATATATCAATACTTCATTCCTTTTTATGGATAAGTAATATTGCAGTATATAAATATACATTTTGTTTACCCATTCATCAGTTGATGGACTCTTGGATTGTTTCCAATTTTTGGCTATAATGCTACTATGAAGATTTGTTCACAGGTTTTTGTGTGGATGTATGTTTTCAATGATCTTGGGTATATACCTAGGAGTGGAATTTCTGAGTCGTGTGTTCACTCTGTGTTTAGACTTTTGAGGAACTATTTAGCGGCTATTTTCTAAAGCAGCTGCACCATTTTACTTTCCCACCAAAAATGGATGAGAGTTCCAATTTCTCCATATCTTTGCCAACACTTGGCACTTCATTTTTAAGTAAAAATTCTGTATTTTTAAGGTGTACAACATGACGATTTGATACACACATTACAAAGTGAAATAATTACTACAGTCAAGCTAATTAACATGTCATCTCCTCACTAGTTACTACTTCTTTTGTGAATGAGAGTACCTGAAATCTCTCTTAGCAAATTTCCAGTATTCATTATAGTATTATTAACTATAGTCATCATATTGTACATTAGATCACTAGACTTATTCATCCTACATAATGGCAACTTTGTACTCTTTAAGCAACATCTCCCCATTTCCCTTATCTCCTCGCCCCTGGTAACCACCATTCTACTTTCTGCTTTTATGTATTCGACTTTTTTAGAGTCCACCTAGAAATGGGATCATGCAGTTTTTTTCTCTTCGTGTCTGGCTTATTTCCATTAGCATAATGTCTTCCAGCTTCATCTGTGTTGTTGCAAATGACAGGATATCCTTTTATAATTCTGAATAGTATTCATATATATACATATGTATATCACATTGTCTTCATCCATTCACCTATCAACAGACACTTAGGTTGTTCCCATATCTTATCTTTTTAATTCTAGCCATCCTAACTGGGTGTGAATCTATACTCATTTAATCCTCATCACTTTCCATGTAAGGTAGGTATATTGAGATCTATAATATAGTGAATGCATTGGAGGCTTAAAGAGGGTGAGTAGTTTGCCCAATTCACACAGCTACCAAATGACAGAGCAGCAATTTGCATCCATCTTATTCCAGAGCTCATTTGTCTATTATAATATTGTACTTCCTACAACTTATCTGAACACTATTTTGAGAAGGAACCAATCCTTCTATTCATCACCATTCTTTACCAGTAACATTTCATTATCTTACCCCAAACTTGTTATTCCTCTTGTATATAATATTTCAGTAAATCCTTATGCCATCATCATGGCGTCCTTCATACTCCCATGTCTAAGCCCTGTCCATTCCACCCACTTAACATCTCTTGAATCTGTTTCTCTTTGCTGCTACTGCTCCAGTTTAGATCCTTCTCATCAGCAGTTCCCTATCTAATCTCTTTACCTCCAGTCTCTCTGGTCCAGTCTACTTTTCATAATGAACCTAAAAGGATATTATAAAAACATATGTGATAATGCCACTTCCCTGCGAAAAAAGTTATAGTCCTCTGCAGCCTAATGATAAAGTTCATATTCCTGAACACAGCCTTCATGATATAGCCCCAATCCACCTTAACAACCTCATCTCCAACTACCCACACTTTTCATCTAAAATTTGTTCCTATACTCAAGCCACACTAAAGTTTTTACTTTTATTTTAAATTTTCTTAGACAAACTATGATCTTTTGCTTCTCCAAGTTGTTCTCTGTCTGAAATTCCCTTTTCCCTTTTCTTCCACCTATTGCAGTCCTTCAAGGCCCAGCTCAAATGTTACCTCTTTTGCAAGATCTTCTCCAATCCCTCCAGACAGAATTAGCACTGTCCTCCTCATAGCACTTATTTGCATGATCTACTTGTATTATAATAATTGATCTATTTCTCCTGCTGGACTAGTGTGCATCTTATCAAGGCTCCTCCCCATGACTTGCCCACACATGAAAAAGAGGCCCCCAGTTGACTACTTGCCTGTTTGTGAGGCTTCCCTGTCTGATACCGATTCACTCCCAGTTCTCTGCAGTTTCTGAAGCTGATCTGTTTGTTTTCTTATGGAAATGGATGGCTGGTTGGGGAAAGGCAATGATACTGAACTCTTATTACCTGACAGGATCAATGAACTCTATCTTCAGCAAGAGTATGGACAACCGAAAAGCAAGTACTATTGTTACAAGAAATTGTAGACCACAAAAGCTATGGGAAGAGCATAACGTGGTTACTCAGGGATTTCTTTATGAAGATGGAGAAAAAAGCTAAATTCTGTTAAGTTTATTAACTTGAAATTTGAGCGATCTTTATAAAATACTTTTGAGAGAAATAGAAATATTTAAGGATTAACTGATGTTTTTATTTAAAAAGAATAGAATATACAATTCTTTAGGGGCTCTTAAGTCCCTTTTGAATTACATATCCCTTTGAATAAAACATCTTGATGTATTGTGGTTTTACTGAATTGTGGTAACGAAAATCATCCTCGGATCTTGAATAAAATTCCCTATTTGATGGGACCTGTGACTCCACATGAACTGGGGTAGGTAGAGACTGATTTTGTGGAATATCATTAATTTGTTCCACAATAGTAGCTCCTTTGAAAATGTGTACAATTTTTCAATATTATGTATGCATGTATAAAAATGGAAAGGTGATAAAGGTTATCAATCTTGTCTCTTTGCACTAACTTTTCCTAGATGAAATCCAACATCAAACACCCAACGGTACTATCACCAGCACTATAGACCCCCCCAAGCTGCCACAATACCCTAAGCTGCCTATTCAGAGGAATGGGGAAACTGATCCTGGGAGGAAGTCTCCAAGCAAGCCTGTTGCAGATGGCAAGTTGGAGTCCTGCCCTGAGGTGGATGTGGGGAAATTGGTGTCTAGACTGCAGGATGGAGGGACCAAGGCCATACCAAAGACCACCAATGGACCTGTGCCAGGCTTTGGGCCCACCAAAGCCCCCACTTTCCACATAAAGAGACCAGCTCCTCGGCCCCTGGTTCACCCCAAGGAGGGTAAGTACTTGGGAATCCCATGGGACCCTGGACTGAACCCAACTACTTTGCACCTTGAGATTTTTCTGAGATTGGTGATATTTAAGTAGAAATCTGTTCCAGTATACTACCACTGATGTTGGAATGGTAGGTAAGAACATAAAAGCCACTCACAATAATCACTAGAATGTAAGCTCCATGAAAGCAGGGGTTTGGGGCCTGTTTTATTTACCTCTATATCCCAAGTGCTTAGAACAATGCCTGACGGTCACATAGTATGCATTCATTATTTGTGGAATAGATTAATAATAGTGATATTATTTATTAATATTATTATTGCTGCTGTTGCCATTTATTATCTGTTATGTACCTGGCACTATACAAGGTACTGGTGTACTCGTTCGGATTCTCACAACCTTACTGCAAAGAATGTGTTATTGGTTTTTTTTCTACTAGAAAACAGGCTCCTAGAGGAAAGTGACTTGCCAAAGATTCACAGCTAGTAACTGACAGAGCTAAAATCAGAATGTTACCAAGCCTGGCAAGCACCAAAGCCTGTGTTCTTTCCAATAAGATAGAACTATCATTTTACCTTCCTATAAGAAGCTTTTAATCTGTGAACTATTATTTTCTCATTCTCACTTTCTAGTTTAATAGAAATACAGACAAAGAGGCACAACTTATGTAAAACTCTGGATTGTTAAATTCCAAATTCAAGAAGTGGCTCACTTCTGCAAATTTAATTGGCTACTACATGTGGAAACTCATGTTGGGAGGTTGGGGCTAATCCAGAGGAGATTTGGGGGGGATATAATTCTATGAAGATAGTACAGTTAATGGAAAGAATATAAACTTTGAGATAACAAAAGCTTAGATCCAAATCCTGGCTTATTTACTTTCTACCTAGATGAACTTCTAAAAATGTGCCTTATGTTTTATGTCCTGTCCTGTTCCAAACATGATTTAAGGCGTTCGCAATATAGGAAAAATACAAGAACTTAATAATAGTAAAAATAATTTATTCAACAAGTATTTATTGAGTACTTACTGTGTGCCTAGCCGCATTCTAGGTGTTGAAAACATAAAAGTGAGTAAGACACACAAGGTCCCTGTGCTCTTGACTTATATCAGGGTTTAGCAAACTATGGCCTTAAAAGGTTGAAAAAAATCAAAAGAAAAATAATGCGTCATGACATGAAAATTATGTGAAATTTAAATTTCCATGTTCATAAACAGAAACATGCCCCTTCATTTACATTTTGTCTTGAGCTGCTTTCACACTACAACAGCGGAACTGAGTAGTGGCGACAGAGACCTTATGGCGTGCAAAGCCTAAAATATTAACTATCATACTTTACAGAAAATGTTTGCTGACCTCTGCCTTAGATTCTAGAGTACAGGTAAGGAAAAATAAGGTGAAGATGGGGGAGAAAAGGTAGGATAGGAGGGAGATGGAAAGAATGGAGTTAGTACACAAAATGTTTGCTGTGAAGCCTTACACACTTGATGGAGCAGTGTCACAGAGTTGGCTCTAAACTTTCTAGAGAAAACGAAAAGAGAAAGAACTCAATGGTTATATAATTCCAAGTTTTTAAGTTAACGACAAACCAGTTGTCCAAGTAAAACACAACTCTTCTAGTTTTTTTTATTTAATTTTTATTGAGTTAATGATAGGTTACAATATTGTGAAATTTCAGTTGTACATTATTGTTTGTCAGTCGTGTTGTAGGTGCACCCCTTCACCCTTTGTGCCCACCCCCCACCCCACCTTTCCCCCGGTGGCCACTAATCTGTTCTCTTTGTCTACATTTTTAAATTCCTCATATGAGTGGAGTCATACAGAGATTGTCCTTCTCTATCTGGCTTATTTCACTTAACATAATACCCTCAAGGTCCATCCATGTTGTTGCAAATGGGACGATTTTGTTCTTTTTTATGGCTGAGTAAGTATTCCATTGTGTATATATGCCACATCTTCTTTATCCAATCATCAATGATGGGCACTTACGTTGCTTCCACATCTTGGCTATCGTAAATAATGCTGCAATGAACATTGGGGTACATGGGACTTTTGAAATTGCTGATTTCAAGCTCTTTGGATAGATACCCAGTAGTGGGATCGCTGGATCATATGGTAGTTCTATTTTTAATTTTTTAAGGAATTTCCATACTGTTTTCCATAGTGGCTGCACCAGTTTGCATTCCCACCAACAGTGGATGAGGATTCCTTTTTCTCCACAACCTCTCCAACATTTGTTACTATTTGTTTTGGTTATTTTTGTCATTCTAATGGGTGTAAGGTGATATCTTACTGTAGTTTTGATTTGCATTTCCCTGATGATCTGTGATGATGAACATCTTTTCATGTGCCTATTGGCCATCTGTCTATCTTCTTTGGAGAAATGTCTATTCATGTCCCCTGCCCATTTTTTGATCGGGTCGTTTGATTTTTTGTTGTTGAGTTGTGTGAGTTCTTTATATATTATGGAGATTAATCCTTTGTCGGATGTATGACTTGCAAATATTTTTTCCCAGTTAGTGGGTTGTTTTTTTGGTTCAATCCTGTTTTCCTTTGCCTCAAAGAAGCTCTTTAGTCTGATGAAGTCCCATTTGTTTATTCTTTCTATTGTTTCCCTTGTCTGAGAAGACATGGTGTCTGAAAAGATCCTTTTAATACTGATGTCAAAGAGTGTACTGCCCACATTTTCTTCTAGAAGCCTTATTGTTTCAGGTCTTACCTTTAGGCCTTTGATCCATTTTGAGTTTATTTTTGTGAATGGTGAAAAAGAATCGTCAATTTTCGTTCTTTTACATGTGGCTTTCCAGTTTTCCCAGCACCATTTGTTGAAAAGACTTCCCTTTCTCCATTGTATGCCCTCAGCTCCTTTGTTGAAGATTAGCTGTCCATAGATGTGTGGTTTTATTTCTGGGCTTTCAGTTCTGTTCCATTGATCTGTGCACCTGTTTTTGTACCAGTACCATGCTGTTTTGATTACTGTAGCTTTGTAGTATGTTTTGAAGTCAGGGATTGTGATGCCTCCAGCTTTGTTCTTTTTTCTCACGATTGCTTTAGCAATTCCGGGTCTTTTGTTGCCCTATATGAATTTTAGGATTCTTTTTTCTATTTCTGTAAAGAATGTCATTGGGATTCTGATTGGGATTGTGTTGAATCTGTAGATTGCTTTAGGTAGAATGGATATTTTAACTATGTTTATTCTTCCAATCCATGTACATGGAATGTCTTTCCATCTCTTTATGTCATCATCCATTTCTTTCAGAAAAACCTTGTAGTTTTCATCATATAGGTCTTTCACTTCCTTAGTTAAATTCACCTTTTTGTTGCAATTGTGAATGGTATTGTGTTATTGAGTTCTTTTTCTGTTAGTTCATTATTAGAGTATAGAAATGCTACTGATTTATGTAAATTGATCCTATACCCTGCAACTTTGCTATAGTTGTTGATTATTTCTAAAAGTTTTCCAATGGATTCTTTGGGGTTTTCTATATATAAGATAATATCATCTGCAAACAGTGAGAGTTTCACTTCTTCCCTCCCTATTTGGATTCCTTTTATTCCTTTTTCTTGCCTAATTGCTCTGGCCCAAACCTCCAGTACTGTGTTAAATGGGAGTGGTGATAGAGGGCATCCTTGTCTCCTTCCAGTTTTCAGGGGGATGGTGCTCAGTTATTGCCCATTGAGTAAGATGTTGGCTGTGGGTTTGTCATGTATGGCCTTGTTATGTTGAGGTAGTTCCCTTCTATCCCCATTTTGTTCAGAGTTTTTATCATAAATGGCGGTTGGATCTTGTCAAATGCTTTCTCTGCATCTATTGAGATGATCATGTGGTTTTTGTTCCTCAATTTGTTTATGTGGTGGATCACGTTGATTGATTTGCAGATGTTGAACCATCCCTGTGTCCCTGCTATGAATCCCATTTGATCATGATGTATGATCCTTTTGATGAATTGCTGAATTCTGGTTGCCAAAATTTTGTTGAGAATTTTTGCATCTATGTTCATCAGCAATATTGGCCTGTAGTTCTCCTTTTTTTGTGCTGTCCTTGTCAGGTTTTGGTATCAGCGTGATGTTGGCCTCATAGAATGTATTAGGAAGTGTTCCATCCTCCCTGACTTTTTGGAATAGCTTGAAAAGGATAGGTATTAAATCCTCTCTGAAAGTTTGTTAGAATTCCCCAGGAAAGCCATCTGGTCCTGGGGTTTTATTCTTTGGGATGTTTTTGATTGCTGTTTCAATCTCTTTCTTTGTGATTGGTCTGTTCAAATTGTCTGCTTCTTCTTGACTAAGCTTTGGGAGATTGTAAGAGTCCAAGAATTTATCCATTTCCTCTAGATTATCCATTTTGTTGGCATAGAGTTTTTCGTAGTATTCTCTTATAATCCGTTGTATTTCTGCAGAGTCTGTTCTTTCTCCTCTTTCATTTCTGATTTGGTTTATTTGAGCTTTTTCCCCTTTTTGCTTTGTAAGTCTGGCTAGGGGTTTGTCAATTTTATTTATCTTCTCAAAGAAGCAGCTCTTTGTTTCATTGATCCTTTCTACTGCCTTTTCTGTTTAAACAGCATTTATTTCTGCTCTGATTTTCATGATTTCTCTCCTTCTGTTGACTTTGGGCTTTGTTTGTTCTTCTTTCTTTAATTCAGTTAGGTGTAGTTTAAGATTGCTTATTTAGGATGTTTCTTGTATGTTAAGATGTGCCTGTATTGCGATGAATTTCCCTCTTAATACAGCTTTTGCTGTATCCCGTATGAGTTTGTCTGGCATGTTATCATTTTCATTTGTCTCCAGGTATTTTTCGATTTCTTCTTTAATTTCTTCAATGATCCATTGCTTGTTCAATAGCATATTGTTTAGTCTCCACATCTTTGTGCCTTTCTCAGCTTTTTTCTTGTGATTAATTTCTAGCTTTGTAGCATTATGATTGGAGAATATGCTTGCTATTATTTCAATTTTTTTAAATTTGTAGAGTCTTGCCTTGTTTCCCAACATATGGTCTATCCTTGAGAATGTTCCATGCACACTTGAGAAGAATGTGTATTCTGCTGTTTTTGGGTGAGTGTTCTATATATGTTTATTAAGTCCAACTGTTTCAGCTTTTCGGTTAGCTCCAGTGTTTCCTTGTTGATTCTCTGTCTGGAGCATCTGTCCAATCATGTGAGTGGGATGTTGAGGTCCCCTTCTATTATTGTGTTATTTTTGATAGCTTCTTTTAGGTTTGTTAATAGTTGCTTTATGAACTTTGGTGCTCCTGTGTTGGGTGATATTTATATAGATAGCTTATATACATATTTATAAGCGTTATTTCTTTTTGATGAAGTGTCCCCTTGATCATTATGTATTGGCCCTCTATGTCTCTCTTTACCTGCCTTATCTTGAAATCTGTTGTGTCTGATATAAGTATTGCAACACCTGCTTTCTTTTGTTTGCTACTGTCTTGAAGTATTGTTTTCCACCCCTTCACTCTGAGCCAGTGTTTGTCCTTGGAGCTGAGGTGTGTTTCCTGGAGGCAACAAATTGTTGGATCTTGTTCTTTAATCCATCTTGCCACTCTGTGTCTTTTTATTGGAAACTTCAATCCGTTTACATTGAGGGTGATTATTGATGCATGAGGGCCTAATGCTGTCATTCTGTCGCTTATTTTCCAGTTTTCCTGTGTTTCCTTTCCTTCTTGTACCGTGTGTTTTAGCCTACCCATTGACTTCTGCAATGTCTTCTGCTGAGTTTTTTTTTTTATCATTTTCCTTATTTATGTTTTGTGTCTCTGTTCTGTTTCTTAGTTTAGTGGCTACCCTGCAGTTTGTATTCAGAATCTCATGCATAACGTAGTCCATTTTCTGGTGGCCTCTTACTTCCTTAGCCTAAACTGATTCAGCCCCTTTCCTCCTCCCCTCCTAAATTATTATTTTCTTCTCTTATTCCAACTTATGTTGTGACTTTGTGGTTAGAGTGATAAGACTGTCTTTGCTTTGGTGATTTCCTTCCCTTTATCCTAATGCTATAGTTGAATAATTTCTATCCTATTCTGGTTCTATCTATTTGTCTCCCTACTCTGTATTTTGTGACCCCCTTTCTCCATTTTTTTCTTTTTTCACATATGAGGGCCTTTTTGAGAATTTCTTGTAGAAGTGGGCCTGTGGCTATGAAGTCACTTAGCTTTTATTTGTCTGGAAAAGATTTAATTTCTCCCTCATATCTGAAGGATATTTTTGCTGGATAGAGTATTCTTGGCTGAAGATTTTTATCTTTTAAAGTTTTGAATATGTCATTCCAATCTCTCCTAGCTTGTATGGTTTCTGTGGAGAAATCCACTGAAAGTCTGATAAGGGTTCCTTTGTAGGTTATTTTCTTCTGCCTTGCTGCCCTGAGTATTCTTTCTTTGTCATTCATTTTTGCCATTTTTACTACTATATGCCTTGGAGTAGGTCTTTTTACATTGACAAATCTAGGAGATCTGAAAGCTTCCTCCACACACATTTCTCTCTCAATCCCTGGATTTTGGAAGTTCTCTGCTATTATGTCGTTGAGCACACTTTCTGTTCCATTTTCCTTTTCCACGCCCTCAGGAATTCTGATGATTCTTAAGTTGCATTTTCTCATTGAGTAAGATATTTCTCTGAGATTTTTTTCAGTTTTTTAAATTCTTAGTTCTCTTTCTTCCTCTGTCTGGAGCCATTCAACCTGTCTACCTTAGATTATGCTAATTTTCTCCTCTATGGTGTCTACATGGGCATTCAGGGTGACCGTATTCTGTTTTAACTGATCCATTGTATTTTTCATCTCTAGTATTTCTGATTGATTCTTCTTTATAGTTTCAATCTCTTTTGTGAAGTAACTCCAGAACTCGTTGACTTGTTTTTCTATATTTCCCTTTACCTCATTGAGTTTTTTGATGATAGCTATTCTGAATTCATTTTCACTTAGTTTACCTATTTTCAAGTCCTCAGGACATACTTCTGTGTTTTTGTTTTCCTTTCAGTCTGGAGCTTTTATAAATTGCTGGATGGTACAGGAGCGGTTTTTGCACATAATGCTATTATTCGGTTGCAGTTACAGCCTGTTGCCACTAGATGGGGGCTGAGAGCCACACGTTCTGTGCTCTCTGCTTTCAGTCGTGATGGTGGCGCACAGCTTGGGTTGGAGGAGGAGGGGCACTTTCTCTCACGTGCAGACCTGGATTCCAATCAGATCTCGCTCTCTGGTTTCCTGGGGCCTTGGCTTGATGGGGTCCCCCCACGCAAAAACTTTCCCACGTTAGAGAGTTTCCACTGCATGGGTCTGTGGGAGTCCTGGACAGTCCCCCAGATGTGCGGCCCCTTCCCTGCTCCTTCCCTCTTGGAGCCTCCCGTGGCAGCGATCCCAGTCTCTAGGGGAGGGAGTGAAGTTCTCTCTTACCCCGTTCTAGCTCGTCCAAGGGCGGCTCCAGCCTCTCTGTCCTCCGTCATTTGGTTGCTGTGGGTCTCTGACGATTTCTGTGTTATTAGAACTTCTTTGGTTGGAATGCAGTTGCTCTCCTTAGTTGTAATTTGGAGGGGAGAGAGTCCCGGGCGAACTCAATCTGCCATGTCACTGACGTCACTCCACACAACTCTTCTGTTTTTGAGGCCTAAAGAAGAGTTCTAAGAAGCATTTTCTCCCATGGATTGTTGTATATAAAAACCTCCATATGGGCTGATGGCATTGTCTCAGAGCACAGTTCAGTAAAAGCTATTCTATGGGGGTCCAATAAGATTTCCACCAAATAACAGACTCTGAATTCTCTGGCTTGACCCATTGATGCATTTGTATGTTTACAATTAAGTTATTTAACTTCTTTGCACCTTGGTTTTCATATCTGTAAATGAGAGAAACAACTCACCTCACAGAATTATTGCTAAGGTTAAAAGGAATAACAAATAAAATATTTAACATATGATCAATATTTAAAATGTTAATTTCCTCCCCCTGCCCTTCCCCTCCCTAAGATTTGCCTCTTCTAAGAAGTAGCCAAGTAAAGCAAGACTTCTATGTAGACATCTGCTTCAATTTATAAGTCATGTATTGACCTTCACATCAATCTTATGTACTACTGGGTAACAATTTATATTCATCACATAGTTTGTCTTGGCTATCGCCTAGCCTTGAGGTCAGCCAGATCCTATCAGCTCAGCACACACAGTAACTTAGTCCCCCTATCAGTTCTGCCTTCACCATTTTCTGCTGCAAAGTTAATCCCAAGCAGCATTCCCCTCTTCCCCTTCCTCCACAGTCTTGCCCCCAGGCTGCTGGCGGCAGCTGCCCTGATCAAGTAGTTCCAGTTAATGTAAGTACTGATCTGACTGTCCGGTCTCAGCCAGACTATCTCAATCTGGGCCACAGCATTACCTGGCTTTGCTTTTTGCTTTAAATCAATTAGCAACAGGCTAGTGTGACACAGCATTTTTCAAAGCCCCAGGCCTCCAGCTTTGGCTACATAAAGCAGAACTGAGATAGTAGTTCGGACCTTGGTGGAGAATTAGCCAAACCTCTGGTGTACTTACCTCTTTGAACCTTGCCCGCTCTCACCTCCTTAGCTCTTACTCCCTCCCTTCCTCCCCATTTTGGCTGCCACTCCAGTGATGGATCCCAGGCAACAGAACAGATATCAGTTAAGCAAAAACTGCAAACAGCTCTGACCCTGAGCTATAACTGATAGTTATTATCCCCAGGTGCTGGCCAGCAGCCTGAATGACAGTGTCAGAGGAGGGAGCTGTTACATCCACTGACCCACTCTGCACCTTGCAGTTGTCATACCATTTCAGTTCTGTTGTTCAGAGTTTTGCCAGCCATCCTGAGGATCAATGCACAGCCCTCATTGCTTTAGTAATCCAACTGTGCCATTGTCCTCTCCCCCATCTTCACCTCTTGCATTGATCTGACATTTGAGTAGACTTGATATTCTCCACACTTTTTCTTAGCAATTAAAAATATAAAAAGCAAGGTGCATGTTAAGTTGCTTTGTTCCATGGCAGTGAACTTTACAATAAAATCAATATTGTTTGCTGATGTAATTTTGTCAAGGGCCCTTTTCTGTTCCAGACATGGAAATGGATACTTTCTCTTCTTCTAGTGCATCTAATCATTGTGATGGGCCTGTGAGTATAGGTTTTATTCTCCCCATTTCACAGATGGTGAAACTAAAGCTCAGAGAAGTGAAACAACTCACCCAGAGTCACTCAGGTTGTAGGATATGGAGATGGGGCTTGAACCTAGGCTTCTTGGGTGCCACATTCTTATTTCTTAAGCAGCTTTAGCTACCTTCCCTTTTCTGTTTTCTAAGAAGTATTCACTTTTGGGGGAGCAAAGTTATAAAAGCCCAATTTCCTGCCTTACTTTGATATTACTGCCTCTTACTAGGCCTGGCTTTGGAAAGGGAATTTGTGTAGCTTCTATGAAGGGACTTTCCTTTGGGGAATGGAGGCGGAAGACATCTACTTACTCATATTTGCTCATTTATTCAGGCATAGTGCTATGCAATGGGAGAGAAAAAGATGAAAGGCCATGGTCCTTGCCTTCCAAAGGTTCATGGTGAGGCTGGCGTCTAAGCAACCAGTCCCAGTCAAGTGTGATCTGTGTTCTGTAGAGAATAAATTCCAGTAGGAGTGTGAGTCAAGGAGCACTTCACTCTACCTGAGGTTCTGAGAATACATCCACACTGGGATGACATATCAGTTTAGGAGCCCTTTTTAGCTCTTTTCCTCTGTCTTGACTGGAGCGAAAGACTGCATCCTGGTAGCATGCTCTTGAGCTTGAAGAAAGGGTGCTTGTAAAGCCTTGCTCAACCACAAGGCCATCAATACTGCACTGGGGTGAATAATGCTATGAGTGGCATTTGCATCTCCTCTAGAAGTATTAGGAACAGATTTTCTCTTGCATTCATGGGCTGTGCTGACCATTACTTACATTTTCTTGTTTGGATTCATTATGCTTTAATAACCTACTTTCCTGGAGCCTAACTCCAGATTGATCCACAAGGGTAATTCATGGCTAAAGTAGAAGAGAGGCTTTAAGGTGAGCATGGGAGAATGTCATACAAATAGAGAGATAATTCTAGAAGACTAGGGGAATCTACAAGAGGAAACAACCTTCCCTTACTTTGTGTCCTCAGGTTGGGTGTAGCTGGATATGAGGAAATGTGGAAGAAAGCTGCTTAAGGTTTGAGACTGATGACTATCAGGTCCTGAGAAATCTACAAATGCTAATATTCTTTTGTTATGGTCATTGACAGAGAATGCGGAGAGAGGGAACAGGTTGGGCTAGAGAGGGAGATCAAATTTGTAAATTTGTAGTAAAAGTCAGGTTGTGGACCAAGGTTAAAAAGAAACTAAGAGGAAGTATAGTTTGGTAGAAAGACCATAGGCTCAAAAGACTCAGTGGAGTCTCAGATATGACTTAGGCTCCAGAATCTCCCAGATGTGAATTTCAATCTTGGTTTTGCCTCATCCTAGCTGTGAGAACTTGGGCAAACCACAAGCTCTTTGAGCTTTATTTTTAGGGTAAAATGTAGTTTAGTGTAAAATGAAGATGATAATTGTGCCCTATTAGGATCACTGTAATAATGAAATAAGATATCTATGTACTTGGCAGTTAATGAATACTCAGTGAATGGTAGCAGTTGTTTTGCTTTATAGGAGGCTAATTACTAGCCATATGGTCTTAGGTAGATTTCACTTTTTTGAGCCAGTTTTATTAACTTTCAGTGGGGACGATGCCTATGTTGCAGGCAATTTTTTTTGTGGGGATCAAGTAAGATTAGGTGTACAAAGCTTCTAGTAATATAATAGAAGTTCAAAAAGTGATAGTGCTACTGGGTGGGTAACAACCTCTTAGTAAATGGCAGGCGTGGAGGATGATAGGTGTCTACTCTTCTATATTTTTGAGCCTATGAGAATCCTTAAGCCTCAAATGTAGATGTCATAAAAAAGCTCAGAGCTACTTTTTCCATCCTCAACCTGTACCTGACCATGCCAAACACCCAGAAAGAGGAGGACCATTGTTGAGGGGATGGCACAAGGGAGTATTCTTAGCCATCCCTCAGGGTCCAGCTCACGTCCTATCCCCTCCACGACGCCTTCTGACAATCCTGCCCCAGGGAACTCTCCCTTACCTCACTTCTTTTGGCACCCACATTTGGCCCTCTAATGTGAATGCTAAGTTACAGTATTCACATTTATTTCCCATGAGTATGACATCATTCTCCAACTCGTTTTAAGCCTCTGGAGGATGAAGTCTATGTCAGATCATCTGTGTGCATTTCTTGTGAGAGCATAAGGCTAGGCACAAAAGCTCTCAAAAAATACCTGGTATATTGAACTTCTTTCAATTAGGTTTCAGAATAGCCCTGAAATTTGGGTATATCATGTTTGTGTGTCACACATGGCACAACTGGGGGCTTAAAAAGGGAGAACTTTTTTCTGTTGTGCTTCTAATGGACTGAACTACATTTTTCTTTACTCAATAAATATTTATTGAATACCATTTACATGCAAAGCCAATTAATTGGGCCTCTGGTGAATACAAAGATGGATCCCACCTGGATCTTGCTCTCACGTTGTTCCTATTCCAATAGGGGAGATAGAGCCACCAAAACAAAGAGCCCTGATTCAAAGTACAAGGTGATTAATGCCTTAAGAGTAGAGAAAAGAACTTGGAGCATCTTAGGCTTCCTAATAGATATGGCACTTAAGCTGAGTCTTGATAGATGATGCCAATTTGGGCATGTGGGAATAGGGTAAAGAGCGTCTGGGAAAGACATGATTCATCATAAGACATGTACAGGGAACAACAAATACTACTGGTTGTTTGGACTGTAGGATATGTGAAGAGAGGAAGGGTGGAAAGGTAGATCAGAAAGACCATTTGAAACCAAATGGTAGAGGGTAGTGAATTCCAGGTTAAAAATGTTTGAGTTTATTTTGCAAGCAACAGGGAGCTATGAAATCTAAATCTAAATCTATCTATCATCTATCTATCTACCTATCTATCTATCTTGAGATCTTTTCCAAGCTCCTTAAGTATATGATACCATTCAACTGGCTTCTAGAGTCAAAAGCAGCATGTAAAGTCACTAGGAAGAGATATAGGTCTATAGACTTATATCAGGGATGCAGTGATCTGGGAAACAGTCAAAGTCTACATTGTACAGGTAGGGAAGTGATCTGATCAAGGTCACACAGCAAGTTAGTTTTAGTATAAAGACTTTAATCTAGGTCTCTTAACTCCCACTTATATTACTCTTTCATCCCTGCCTCCTCAGTTTGACATTGCGGCTTTACTATGGCAAATTAGAGGCAGGAGAGAACAACACTGGGGTCTTTCAATCACGAAAGCCCTTTGCTGCTACTTCAAAGTTTGACTTGTAAGGCATCATCCTGTTGGAGCTCCTGATAAAGAGCCTAGGAGGACACAAGGTTAATGACATTTGTTTTCCAAGGCCATGGGTTGATATCCATCTGGATGTGGCTGTGACTTGGGAACGAATGGGGTTCATATTTCAGGGAGTATCATCTAGTTTTCTCATCAAGGGAAGTGATAGACCTAGGATGGTTATGGCATCAGGTGGAAATGTGTTAGGGCTCTGACTGTAGCATATGCTTCCTGTCCAATATTCCCTCCAGTAATCAGTAGAAATGGAACAGCATTGTCAGCTCTGGTAATTTGTGATGTGCAGTGAGCAAGCAGCATCATGTGGCCTAGTGGTTCTCAACTCTAGCTACACATAGCATCACCTCGGAAGCTTTTAAAGATACCCATACCCAGGTACTACCCCAATCAATTAAACTAGGATCTATGGGGGTGGGGCCCAGATTCTGTATGATTTTAATGTTCCCAATGTGTACCCAGGGTTGAAAACCACTGGCACTTGGGACTACATGGGCTTCAGAAAGCAGATGGACCTGAATCTATTGCCAGTTAACTATAAGGTTGCTTCTCATCTCTGCATCTGTTTCCTCAACTATAGAACAGGGATAATACTTTCTACCTTACAGGGTTATAGCCAATGTTAAATAAGACATGCATAAACTACTGAGTATAGTATCACAGTACCTGGAACAGTGCAGGTGTTCAATAAAAAGGTAGCTGAAATTTCTTACCAATTCCTTTGTTACCATTACCATTATTATTATCATTTATAGTTTTTTATATTACTACTAATGACAATAAAACAGCAGACAGTGGGGAAAACAGTGGATGCAGAAATAGGAGATATGGGTTTCAATCCTCACTCTACCACTTACCTAACTTTGTGGTTGTGGGTGAGTCAGTTCACTTTTCTGAACATCAGTTTCCTTCTATGTAAAATGGAGAAGATAAGCCCCATCTATTCTTCCCGCCCAAGCTTATTGTGAAAGTCAAATAGTTATCTGAGAGAGTGTTTTGAATGGTATAAAGTACATTAGAAAAATCATATTATTATAATTTTGGTCATTTTTCAGGTGCAATTTTGTGTCCCCAGCCTTGTGCTAAGGGGAATGGCATGTCCAGAAATGTAAGATATAGTCTAGAGGGGGAGACAGAATTTATATGTGTGTACGTGAATAGTACTTGGTTCATTCCTCTATTAGAACACCAATCACACTGTATTAACATTATCTCTTTTCATATCTGTCTCCCTCACCAGAATGACTAGCAGGAGGAATTTTAAAAACCCACACAGCAATATGTAAGCACTTCACAAGTATTTACATGGATGGAAATTACCTGTGCCAGCTGGAGTGTTCAGATGGGTGAGATTTGAGCTGAGTGTTGAGAGATGATTACAATACAGATAAGACATGAGGACAGGGGTATATATCAGGCAAGAAGCAGGACAGAGTCTAGCACATATTTACTCTTGCTGTATGCTAGACACTCTCTATAGGCCATCTAATTTAGTCCTCACAACTACCTGTGAAGAAAGATTATTATACCCATTGCAAAGATGAAGAAATTCTGAGTCAAAGAGATGAAATAACTGCCCAGGGTCCCACAGCTTGGAAGTGGCGAACAAGGCCTCAAAACCAGTTCTACCCAACTACAGACTCTCTGTACTTTCCACTATACCATACTGTCTCACCTAGAAGTAAGAGTCAAGGGCTTGCTTTGATAGGGCAGTGAGGAGACCAATTTGATTAGAGTAGAACTGGTGGTTAAAGTCTGGAGTTAGTGCCTGGGATGATAATTTGAGACCAGCTCATAGAGGGCCTTCAATTTATGTTAAGGAGTTTGAACCTTATCCTGTACATTCTATAGCTGCTGGGAAGATCTTTAAGGAGAAGAAAAACAGTGTAAAGATACTTAGGGTAAATCTCACAACAGTGTTATATGGATTAAAGTTAATATTTTTTACATTTACCTTAAAAATTTTTGTAGCAGAAAACTTAATGAATATCAAGATTTTCTAACAAAAATTGCATGAATATTAAGATCTTAGAACACCCTTGCATAGTTGCACATATGTCTGTTTTCATATGGTATTCATCAGGCCATGAGCACTTTTGGTGTACTTTTTTTCACTTAACATTACTTTATATACACATTTTTTTGACCTGGCCATGAGCACTTTGGTGTACTTTTTTTCACTTAACATTATTTTATATACACATTTTTTTGACCTGGCCCAAATCCTTGTCAGTTCATATGTAATATGTATTGGTTAAATGCTTGTAAGAATTTAATCGTTTGCTTAGCCTTTGTGGTTGGGTCTAGCTTATTGTTGTTAACAAGCATGTTTTTGTGCCAATTGTTTTTATTTTTTCTTTTGGGTTAATTCCTTTGGGCTTGTTCCATAAAATATGTCAACTGGGTCAATGAGTATGGACTACCTCATATGTATGATTTTGCATTTAATCCACATTGTTCCAGAATTTTTTATGGCTATCTAGATAGAATAAGCCCAGTGTACAGTGCCATCAGCAATGTATAAATGCATCTCTTTCACCATACTCCTGCCAGAACCATTTTATAAAAAATTATATATATTTATTTTGTACTGACTAACCT
Source organism: Equus quagga (assembly GCF_021613505.1). Lineage (NCBI taxonomy): Eukaryota > Metazoa > Chordata > Mammalia > Perissodactyla > Equidae > Equus > Equus quagga. Next base: position 71,747,257 of record NC_060276.1, read on the forward strand.
AGAAACTAGAAACATAGAGACTGGAAGACGAGTTAGCAGACTGCTATGATAGTCAAGGCCTAGGTGCAAGAGTGCCTGAGTTTTGGTAATGACGAATTTAACAAATTCGAATTCATCATCAAACATTGACTAAGCACCTACTATGTGCCAGGCTCTGTACTAAACATATTAGTACCTGATTAAGTCCCCTCAATATCTCTTTAAGATAATGTATTATTGGTCTTGATTATGTAGATGAGGAAACTGAGACGCAGCGAATTGATGTGACATACCCTGGGTCACACAAATATGAAGTTCCAGAGCTGGGGTTCAAACATAGACTTTCTGAAGGGGCAACTGTTGGAAGAATTACAAAAAAAAAATACAGAGTTGTTAGTCACCAAAAGGAAATGGGGGCCAAGGCAGGTGGCCCAGGTAACTCTGATATTGACTGCCTGCTCCTGAGTAGTGTTCCACTGGCTAACCATCCAAGTTCTTGGTGGTGTTCTTTCTTCTAGGAGACTCTGATAGTTTCAGCAAGGTGCGGCCTCCAGGAGACAAGCCAACCATCATCCGTCCCCCAGTGAGGCCTCCAGACCCTCCCTGCCGGGTAGCTGCTCCTCAGAAGCCAGAACCAAAGCCAGACATTGTGGCTGGCAATGCAGGGGAAATCCCATCATCTGTGTAAGTAGCGTTTTTCCTCAACCTTGACCTAAGGCCTATTTTAAGTTACCAGGAATGCTTTCAGGATCACCATCATGGTTGTTAAGAGTGTACAATGCACAACTTGGGACCTCATTCACTTCATAGTCTAGGGGAATGTCACAGACCAGCCCTGTTTGGAGTGTTCCACTCAACACTAAGAGATTTCCTAAAGCTGAAGAGTTTGATCCTTAGTGCCTGATAGGAGATCCATCTTTCTTAGTTGCCCTGATCTCTGTAGGGTGATAAGATTACCTTCTGTTTCCTTGTTCCCTTGACTCTGGAAATTTTTTCTTATTTTCTTCTTATTGGTACTGGTTTTAAAAGTAATTTAATGAACAGATTTGTTCATTGTACTTGTGCCTTGAGGCTCTTTTTTAAAAGCAAAGGTATGATTTTTAAAAATCTAAAATGAGTCAGATTCTCCAGAGAGCCTCATCCAGGGTAGGAGCTGAGATGATGTCCAGCAGGTCCTCCTGAAGCTGAGCTGCAAGCCAAGAAACCAAGAATAAGGCGGCTAAGGTGGGGCCACAGCATCACTCAGGGACCAGCCTTGCTTGGCCGCAACTAGCTTGGCTGGCCTCTCCTCAGACAGTGCCTGGGACCTCTCTCAGTAAACTGCCACCTAGTGTTTCTTTCTCTTAGGCCTCTTGTTTTCCGTAATTGTAAAATGGGTAAACTAAGAAAAACAAAGCCTCCACCATTTTGAATAATTAACTAAGTGTGTTTCCAAAATGCCAAAAACTATACTTTGAAACCAAGGACTTGTTTCACATATTTCTCCCAGGAATAGCCTGAATTGGGCAACATACTCAGACCATTCTGAACTAACAGAGAGCAAAGGGTATTAGCTATAGCCTTTAGGGGACCTATAATCTCTAAGCCACTTCACATTCTGATACTTTGGTTTCTCCTCAGACGCAGATCTTTTGCAAGCTAAGGCAGGGCCTGGCATTGGTCGCCCATCTGATTCATATTCTCTTGTCCTTTCCATTGGCCATTGGTTCTCACACATATTCCAGAGCAACTCATAAGACTTGTTGGCTTCTGTTTGCAGGGTGGCTTCCAGGACCAGGTTCTTTGAAACAGCTTCCCGGAAAACAGGAAGGTAAGAGACAGAGGTGACAGGGGAGAAACCAAATCACCTTTTAGAAAATGTGTCATGAATATCTCATTTTTTCTCCTACAGTCTCTTCTTCTGTTTCTCTGTAACTCTGTCTCTGTCTCTCTGTTTGTCCTTTTCTCTCCTCCATCTCTGTCTCTGTCCCTCACCCTGTGTCTTTGTCTTTTTACCTGTGTCTCTCTGTCTTTGTCACTCTATTTGTCTCCCTCACACTCTTGTTTCTTTCTCTGTGTCTCATTCTTAGTTTCCTTCTGTCTCTTTGTGTTTTTCTACTTATGCTTCTGTTTCTGTTTCCCTATCTCTTTGTTTCACTCTTTTTCTGTTTCGCTTTCCTCACATCTTTCTTTCTTTGTCTATCTCTGTATGTGTTGTCTTTTTGCCTCTCTGACTGTTTTTCCATCTCTTTCTCTCTCTGCTCCTCTCTGTCTCTCTCTCTCTCTCTCTCTCACACACACACACACACACACACACATACAGTACTCACATACCAAGTAGTATTGCAAAAACTTTACACTCAATGTAGGACTTACTTTTTGTTAGTTTACTTATTTAGATCCTATTATATTCCAAAAGGGAAGCTGACAGGAATATATAGAATGCAACACTCTGACATAAATAACCTTAGAATAAGCATAGCCTTCATTTCTGAGGTAAACATTAGACTTAGGTGGTTGTTCTCAAACTGGCTGCACGTATAAATCACCTGGAAAAGTTTGAGGGGAAAAAAAAACACACAGATTCATGCCTTCTACTCTAGACCCACTAAAACAGAATCTCCAGGAGTAGGGCCTGGAAGTCTGTTTGTTGTTGTTGTTTTATTTCCTTCCTTCCTTCCTTCCAGTTAGTTTATTTTAAAAATTCCTCAGGTGCTGGTACAGACAGACTGTCCAAGGCCTGGTATTTGGGGCCTTTTAGAGTGGAACACCTAGAGAAATTGTTGCTTAGCCTTTAGGGACTCTTCTTTGAGTTTGCTCCTTGTTGCTTTTCAGAGAATTTCAAATTGTACTTCCTGATGAGTGACAGGAATGTAACTCTTCTAGCTGATCAGTTAAAAGCAGAACAATGTGCCTTTACCAGCAGTGGAACTGGAGTAGGTTTGACATCATCTAGTCAAAACTATGGGACCTGACTCACCAGGACATGATTCTGCACAACAACACACCCTAGTTCTGCTTGGCAGTCAGCCAAAGGGAACCTTAGGTCGAGCCAAATTCACCTTAGACAATAATTTGCCATTTATTTTACCATAACAGATAAAAGGGAGATCAAGGCCCCAAATTTGTCTTACTGATAGAATGAAGTTTTCACCTAGGACATTTTAAAGCAGACTTAATCATATATCTACCTTGAGGAAAAAAAATGAAAAACAGAAAAACAGAGAAAAACAGAGACACCTTAATACTTTTAATGAAGTACCTACCTATGAGTAGGACTACTTCCTGCTTTCTGGTGCTCCTTCCCTAGGATAAGCCATATGAGAAATAAGTGCCAAGGAAATAGAATGAGGTAAACTAGAATTAACAGAATGAACTGGGTGTATCTAAAGGAAAGCTTTTTTTCAAGGATGTGATGTCTGAGCCAGGGCTTGCAAGATGAGTGGAAATACACCAAAAAATATGAGGTATTGACCTGTAGCCTTGGATGGGGAACCAAGACATTGAAAGGGAATGTCTAAGAGGCATGAACAAAGTCCAGTAGAACCTTTAAGGCAGGCTAACTTTCAATAAGGGAAACTATAGCCAAACTGGTGTTGAGAGCAGGGAAAGATTGGTAACCACTATCTGGGCTTTGTCAGCTAGTACTCAGGGAAATCTTGGACCAACCACAACATGAGGGTGCTGTGGCCCAAGCAGGCACTTCAGGCTGGAGCACCATTCTACCTACCCTATCTCCAGGCCTCTGGAACCTAGATTTGATCCTGTTCCTTATCCCCAGATTCCATCTTGGCAGGAGTATGGGTAAGACCAAGATGGGTACACCTGTCCTCCAGTATGTCATGAGATGCCATCCTAGGTAGCCACAGGCTCCTCTCACTCAGCATCCACATAGGGCAACCACCCCTTCTATCTAGGCCCCCACCTTGTAACCACCACTTCATCAGTGCATTTATATGTTGGCCACTAGTCAAGATCCTCGGACTAGCCACAGTCAATCCCATCTATGAACATTTTTGCCAAGCTCTTCTCTCGTATCTAATGAAAATGATGATCTGTATAAACTTTTTGCTTCCCATTTGCACACCTGACTATAGCCTGACATTTGAATGACCTTATTCCCTCATTCATCTCCCTTCCACATCAATTAAAAAAATTAAAAACTCAAAAGAAAATGAGAAGTGGTTCATCAAGACGAGAAGGAAAGGGGGCTGGCCCAGTGGCATAGCGGTTGAGTTCATGCACTCCACTTCAGCGGCCCGGGGTTCACTGGTTCAGATCCTGGACATGGACCTACACACTGCTTATCAAGCCATGCTGTGGCAGGCATCCCACATATAAAGTAGAAGAAGATGGGCACAGATGTTAGCTCAGGGCCAATCTTCCTCAAAAAAGAAGAAGATGAAGAAGAAGAAGAGAAGGGAGGGGCATTCACATATACTACAATGTAGCCCTTCAGGGGGTCTTCAGTACTTGGTGGTGATTGAAACCATGGATGGGAATAAGATCACTCAGGGAGTATGTGTAAATAGATTTAAGAGAGAAGAGAAAACAATGCTGAGGATATAGCTCTGGGACCACCTGTTGTCTGGGAGGTTCTGGCCACACTATATGAGGCTCGATACTCCAGGATTGTCTCTTCCCTCCAGCTGTCCCCAGACAAGGCTGATTTGGGACTAATCTAAGCACATCAAGTGGCTGGTCAAGGCTGGTTGTCTTCAAAGCAAAGGAGGATTCATGTTTCACATGGGATTTGCCCTCCTTCTTTCCCTTCTCCCTGTTAATGATAATCACAGAACGTAGTATTTGGTCTTCGGCCAATTTCTCTGGACTATCATAGCCTCCCATATAAGGCACTCAAAAGATTGTTCTGTCACCTGAAAGACTGGGCTCTCTAAATCTGCCAGAGGGGTAGCCCAACCTACAAGCATCGAACTAGATGCTTTGAAACGTCTAGATTGAATCACTTCCCCATGTTTCATACGGCCTCTTTGGCACTAGTCTGGAAGGGTCACCCATCCCATTGCTTTGCCTTCTCAGTTCTAATTTCTAGAGTCTTAGTGAAATGTCTTTCCTCCTTTACCCACAGTTCTCAAGGAAGACTTCCTGGAGATGAGAGTTGAGGCCTCAGGTATGTAGTCTCCAATCCTGAGTACAGAACCTTGTTACACATAAGCCTTCTTTATGGAATCTGAGTTTTTGAGGACTGGAATACCATGTACATCCAGAGAGTGGGAACTCATCTCCATGCCTCAGTTCATTACCCTATAATTACATGACCCTTAAACTTACTGCCTTCCAATTCTGATGGTCTCTGTATTTTTAAGTCTCCTTCCTCTTTCTTTTCTTTCTCTCCCAGTCAAACTACAGTGTAGTTTTACAAATTGCCTTTGAATCCAGTTCATTAGGAATCCTAGGTTGTGGCATTTTGGGCAAGTGCATTTCCTTCTCTGAGCCTCAATTTTCCAATCTGTAAAACGAAAAGTTTGGTACCATCTAACTCTGATATCCTTTGGGTCTAAAAGAAGATCAATAACCTCTCTTTTGGTATTATAGCAGGTACCAAGAGTCCACTTTAGTATCTGTAAATGGACTTTATTCCTTCAGACTAAATCACTATTTCAGTCTTACCCCCTTAAACCTTCATCCTTTGTCCTTTATATTTGTCTAAGGCAAAGCACTTTCACATCCATCACCTTATTTGATCCATATCAAATGCCAGAAATTGGGAGGATAATATGTATTTTAACTCAACAAATAAAGGAACTGAGGTCCAGAGGAGATAATAAGTAACTTGCTATGGTCACAAGAGTCATGGAGATCATGGAAATTTCTTTCTCTACCTAGGAGTTCTGCTTGTTTGACTATCAGGTTGCTGGCATGACATGAATCAATATACACATAAATGAGATCCAAGTATCTGGAGCAGAGTTTTCCATGTGCTCCACAGCCTTCCTTTTCTTCCTATCACTGCCAGTCCTCAGAGGTCCATGGGTGGATAAGCTTTTCCTTATCAGCCAGTATGGAGGTGAAGTCTCAGTAACAGGAAGTTTGGAGTTATTGTAGGGCCATAAAAGCAGTAGCCATGCTTGAGGGGGGTAATCTCAGAGATCAAGTTTCTGCATCCTCTGTAGACTTTTTTGGTATTAGAATTAAGGCCAAAGGCATGCAGTTTCCATCCCTGATTGTAGCACTATCTTATGACTGTGTCATGGGATCGGAATTGTAAGGGGCTTTTCCTAGCCAGCCCCAGTTGCTCAGAAAATTAGCTATCGGGGCCAGCCCGGTGGCACAGCAGTTAAGTTCACACGTTCCTCTTCTTGGCGGCCCGGGGTTCGCAGGTTCGGATCCCAGGTGCAGACATGGCACCGCTTGGCAAAAGCCATGCTGTGGTAGGCATCCCACGTATAAAGTAGAGGAAGATGGGCATGGATGTTAGCTTAGGGCCAGTCTTCCTCAGCAAAAAGAGGAGGATTGGCAGTAGTTAGCTCAGGTCTAATCTTCCTCAAAAAAAAAAAAAAAAGAAAATTAGCTATCAATTGTTTGGTTAGCTACCTACTAAGAGAGGGCCCACTCCTCAGTGGCTGTTAAGGGCTTGACCAGCCCTAGCTAATTACCTACTGTCTTCTTTCTCTTTCAGGTTTTAAAAGCCTTGGCCTCAGAAGACCCTTTGCAGGTTCTGAAAGGGTCTTCCTCAAACCTTTGTGTGCTGAGTCATTTTGTGCTGAAGAGCTGCAGCTTCCTGGCCCTGAACCTTGAGGCTCTGGGATGCTATAAAATAAGGGGCGCATGTCCCAGACACAGGTTTATATTTCCTTTGTATTCTGTCTTCATTCCCTCAGCTCCTGTAAGACTGTGAATGGCTGAACTCCCTCAAGCCAGACTGCAGAAACCAGGCCATCCATTGACCTGAGTTGAAGAAGGGAGCTCAGTTTTCAACTCTTCTCTGAACTTCCTGCCTCCTCAAAAGACCATCGAACTCTGAAAGATTTGGGGCTGAAGACTGATCTCAGAGGTCATACCCTGCACTAAAAGCTACTGGAGTTGGGGCTATTGTTTATTCTGGAAGCAGGGGAGTAGGAACATTTGCTGAACGTTGGAGAATCTTAACATGTCTCTTACTGGGAATATGGACCCTGGTCCCAGGTCGGAGCTCTGGCACTACAACGTATTGCCAAGAACCTGTCTGCTCCTGTGGGAACAGACAGAATGGCTGATGACTGCACAACCCCTCCAGGTGGATCAGGAAGATGGTCTTCCTGCTCTTGCATACAGCCACTTAGGACAAATCTGCAAAGCATGTTTGGCATGCCAAAGCCTAGGTCTGTTTGAATTACTCTTCTTTCTGCTTTCTCCTGACAGCTTCCTTTCCAAGCAGTCAAGAGAGAAACAAAAGCTGAAAACAGTTATTTTATAAAGGCAGACTGTTTTTGTCCTGTAGGAGTTCCATTTTGGGGTCAAATGCTGGGAAAAATTGTTAAGATGGATTGAGGCCAGGCAGATGTCACTGTTGCATCATGCTTGCCTTCTACAGATAAGCTCTTTTATCTCCTGAAAGCAGCAGTTCTTAACCCAGTGTCCAGGGATTCAGGAACTTCATGAAGCCTCTGAAATGGTATGCAGAATTCCACAACAATGTGCCTTTTCTGGGGAGATGGTCCATAACATTCTACTGAATTTCAAATGGGCCTATGACCCAATAAAGGTGAAGAACCACAGTCTTCAAGATAAAAACCTCTTTTTATAACCCATAAAGTATGTGATTGGAAGGGCCTTTCAGAATAACTTAGTCTAACACCCTAGTTTACCATTGGGGAAACTGCGGCAGAACAAGTTAGCGACCATGCCTGAACAAGATAAGATCTCAGGTCCCTGGGCTCCTACACAAGGTTCTTTCCATTATACTACACTTATCTAGCAAGGGGACTTATAATTGGTGGCTCTGGTGGTCATCATTTTGGGAGTTTTGCTTTTGCCCTCTTTCTTGAGTCTCACATATTTGCCACCAAATGGAAAATTTCCAGACATCAACTCCTGGTTTTCCTCATTTGCTGTCTCAATCATTGGAAAGAAACTACAACACAATGGGTGTAGTGAGTCAGAAATCTGAGTAGACATTTCTGATTCTTGTTTGTTGAAGGGAAGCTGCTAGAGAAGGTGTCATTGCTTGTGTTCCCATGCAGAAGCCTGGGCCATAGCCTGTCTTTAGGGTCTGTGTAATTATAATATGGCCCAGTGTGAGAAAGAGGGCTTTCCTACTTGGACCCTTCTAGCAAGGCCCTGCTAGTGCACTGACTATAGCCCTGAGAGAAGTGTAGACATAGAGGGGGGAGATGAGGGAGATGGAGGGGGAGATGGAAGAAGGGAAAGATAAAGAAAGAGAGAGAATGCACACATGCAAAAACCAACTCTGAGATGCCTTTGGGATAGTGTCACTGAAAGGCAGTAGTCACTTTCAAGACTGAACTCTAAACATGGTTTATTGGTGAGTTAGTAACATGTAGGCTAAACACACTGAGAGCCTTGTGTAAGTAATTGAGTGGAAACTTGATGCCATTCTCAATCAAGACATGCCCAGCTGGCCTCATTGAACTCTCTCAGCTCTACTCAGTCTCAAAGGCAAAGTTGCCAAGAAACCAGGAGCAAGAGAGCCAAGTGGCCACCATTCTACCTGCTGCTGAGGCCCAAAGGGAATCTCTGTGAGGCCCTCCTGGCTTCACCCAGGAAGTGCTCATTGAGCCATGGTCTCAGAGCTGTGGCCTCTCTGCTCTGTCCCATGAGATGACTAACTAAAGCAAGAAGGTGTGCAGATTTTGGGCACAGAAGCAGTGGCCAATGGGGCTTCAGTACCTTTGAAGATGGCAGAGACATGGTTTCACTCTGGATTTCTTGGAGGGAAATACCACAACCATCACTACAAATATTGAAAGATTATCGAGAACCAGAGAAAGCCACTTGATGCTGGTGAGATAGGTGTCCCAGAAATGTGGCCATGAGTTTGCCTTGTGTTTCCTGGGACACAGACCAAGAGCCTGGCCTAGAGAGTTGGGACTACCAGTCTGGCTGGAGACCAGGAAGCAGTGGCTGGCTAGTTCTGGGCTATACCCAAAGAATGCCAAAGAATGAACCTCAGTGCCTCCCCTTTCACACTCTGATTTAAAGAGCAAAAGCTTCTGTGATGATGAACACTGTTATGGAATTAGACTGGCTTGACCCAGGCTAGATGGATGAATAGTCATTCAGAAGAAGCTATGGCAAGGGGTGATAATTGAAGAGTGGCAACTATAGGAAATTATCAGCAGGTTAGAGAAATTGGTAATGGATGAATTGTAAATCTTGAACTGACCGTAATAACATTTATTAAGCCTCTACTAAATGCTAGGTGCTTCATATACATTATTTCATTTAGTCCTTAAAACAATCATTCAGGTAGATGCTATTCTCCTCATTTTACAGATAAAGGATTTATGGCCTAGGGGGCTAAGGAAACTGACTCAAGGTCACACAGAAAGTAAATAACAGAACTGTGATTCAAATCCAGACCTCTCTGACTTTGCACCCCATGCTGTTTTCCCTCTGCCACACAGAGGCCACATTACTGGAGCTAGCATGACTGTGACTCTTGCCTGTGTAACAAAATATTAAAAGGCAAGCATTTGAGGAGAAGGATGAGGATGCAGGTCCAGTTTACAGGAGAACAAAAACTGGGCTGGGAGAGATTTCTGAGTTGAGCTTTCTCCTCACCTTCAGTGTACCCATTTGGTAATGTTTTTAAAAAGATCATTTAATTTTACGTTGTGAAATGAAGGATTGATTTTTTACTTGGTGGTTGTTAAGTCCTTGACTTAGCTGTTTCTCAAAGATAAAAAGGTCCTTGTATGTGTCTGTGTACTTCACCAAGGTTGTAGCATGTGCAGTTTCAGCCCAAGAAACTGGCGATATTCACACATGCAGTTTGAGAAGCAGAAAAGGTCTTCTTGCCTCTGTAGTGCTTGATACCTTGAGGTAAAATCCCTATGAAGTTGTTCTGTGGTGATTGCAAAAGTTAAGAGATGATTTAGAATAAGAAATATTATTGAAGTTTTTGTTTAAAAAAAGGTAGGAGGAGTTGTCCAGCCACTAAGGGGTGAAACTCAGCATCCAACATCAATAATAAAAAAGCATTATGTAGAGTATTTCTAAAATAATTGGCTGTCGTGGGGAAGTATCCTTCCCTTTTCAAGAAGTTCCTTGATTCTGTAATAACTAGAACTAATAAAGTAGTAGAAAAAGAACTGTTTCTATGACTAGAAAAAAATTGCTTTTGAGAGAATGTAAATCAATGATACTATTTTTAATGTAGCTGCAGATAAATGGCCTTCACACATTACAAGCTTAGAAAAAGCTTCAGAAACATTTAAAAATTGCAGAGAGAATCAAGATGCCTTGAAGAGATGTTGTTGATGAAGAAAAGCTTTCATTTTCATAAGGAAAAGAAGCACTTGATACCAAGGACATAAATAGATGCTGGAAAGACTGCCTACATGAAATACATATGTAATATCAAAAAAAAGTATCAGATTCTGGGGCCCGGTCATGTGATTTGCAATAAAGTATGCAGACCATCTAGTATTAATGGCTTTCATCTGTGGTTTTGTCATGGAAACAATCTTTGAGCATGTTAAGCATGATGGTGCAGCCACCATGCACTGCTCACATTGCCTTCTGCAATTCTAAGTAAACCTAGGCATAGAACCTTTTTGTACCTAGGAATCTCAATCTACTTTGCACCAAGAGCTTGTCATTCCCTCAAGCCTCACAACATTACTGCATGATAGGTGATGGCCTCATTTTATAGATAAAGAAACTTGAGGCTCAGGGAGATGAGAAATGATTTGCCCAAAATCACACAGCTAGGGATTGATAAAAATCCAATACTGGAAGCTACGGAGGCCTATTCATTTTCTAATACACTACACTACCCCCAAGTAGTAAAGGAATCCTGCTCGTTAATGGAGAAGATGCTTAGAAATGAGACTGATGGAAACAACATCTACAAGTCTAACTACTTCAAATGTGGTCCATTATCAGCTTCAGCATCTGCATTACCTGAGAGCTTGTTAGAAATGCAGCTTCTTGGGCCCTATCCCAGACATCTGAAATCAGAGTCTGTATTTTAATAAGATCTCCAGAAGATCTCTATGCGCATTAAAGTTTGAGAAGCACTGATATAAAGCATTTGAGACAATAAAGCAGGTTGAGGAAGGAGACCTCTTGATGAGGCAAAGACCAAAAATGGTGGATAAGGCCAATCTGGTATGTTGGGAGTGTTCTCAAAGATTGTGTCCATAGCTGCCTGCTTCTTACACTGCTCTGTACATAGCCTTGTACTTTGATGACATATATATGAGGTTTCTCTACTTCAAAGAATAGGGAAACCAGCCTAGCGAATAAGAAGACTGAAAGTTACTTGACTTTCAAATCTCTGTGCATCAAAGGCAGTATGGGGCAGTGGAAAGGCAACGTAGGACAATGGAAAGATCTCCTTTCAGGAGCCCTGAGGGTCCAGATTCACCTCTGTCACTGCCTCTGTGATACTGAGCATGTCCCTCCCCCTCTCTAGGCCTCAAATTGTCTCCAAACCAGGTTGTCTCAAAGGGCCTTTTCAGCTTTGACATTCTGTTATTCTCAGCTATTGGTTTTACTACAGCCTACATTGTAATGAAAACATGGACAACTCTACTGGGTTTTGTCTGGCCATAGTTTAGCAACTTCAGTTCACATAAGAAGGAATATTCTGGGAGGAAATCTCACAGTCATGACAAAGCAACATTAATGGGAACTGCAAGAAACTGGAAGGGGCATGACTTTAGTTAATCAGATTGAAATTGGCCAGTATTTTAATTGAAGTATAACAAGACATCCAGACTGTTTTGACAACCAGCTGCTCAAACCACATAATTTGGAATCAACTCCTATATCTTGAATAGGGCTTACTTGGCATGATTTAATAAAATGAACTCTTCTGACTTGGGCTTTTGGGAGATAGTTTATTGGAGGTTGGACAGGCTTGTAAAAATGAGAAAACTCCTGTTCATCCCCTATCTGCCACTCATCTTCCAAGGTTATTCTGATGCCCATTAGAGGAAGACAACTGGTTATAATCTGACCTCTTAAAATGGAGAAACAGAGGAGAAGGGGCTTGTCTAAGGCCACACACCAGAGCCAATGGCAGAAAACAGGTGCTCAGAGTACTTTCTTAGGGTGGCTAGTTTACCAGAATCAAGATATCTGCTTCCAGCAGCAGGGCACACACTGGGGAGGACTAATAGGCCTTCCATTTGGGTACTTTGTTTCTATCATGTATTCACACTCATTGCTTCAGTTGAGCCTCACACAGCTATATCATCTAGGCAGAGAAGGGATAATTACCCTCATTCTATTGAGCCTCAGAGAGGTGACATAATTTGCCCAAGGTCACACAGGTGAGAAATAGACTTGGACCCAGGTTTTCTGACTTCACATATACTAAACTGCTTCTCTGGGAGAGGAGAAACATCCCTCCAAACCCTCAGCAGTTCCCCTGGGAAATGTCAGGCACTCTAAGCTCTTAATTGCTTCAATCCAATTGCTTCAAAATAGATTGACTTTTTTTCCCCTGTTGGAGAATATCCTAACAGTTTTATAACTTGAAATTCTGCAGAGCACTCTTATGTCCCTTCTTCTATCATTTTGTCCTCATGACAGCCCCATAAGGTAGTTAAGACAAGGTATTTTGCCCCCGTTTAACAGATGTACAAATTGAGGCCCAGGATCATTGTGTTAGTTTTCTATTGCTACTGTAACAAATGACTACAAATTTAGCAGCTTAAAGCAACATCCATTTATTATCTCACAGTTTCTTTAGGTCGGGAGTTCAGCATAGTGTGGCCAAATTCTCTCCTTTAGAGTCTCACTAAACTCACAGTATGCACAAGGGATGTGGTTGTCATCTGCGGCTCAGAATCCTCTTCCAAGCTTACTGGTTGTTGGCAGAATTTAGTTCCTTGTTGTTATAGGACTGAGGTCCCTATTTATTTTTTGACATGTGGACCCCTCCATCTTCAAGCTAACAATGGCATGTCAAATCCTTCTACTTCTCTTTCTCCATCTCTCTGACTTCCTCTTTTGCCTCTGCTGATAAGGGCTCACCCTTTCATTGGGGTGATTTCATTGGGCCCACACCAATAATCCAGGATAGTCTCCCTATTTTAAAGTCATTAGTAACCTTAATGACATCTTCAACATCTTTTTGGCAGTGTAATCACAGTCCTGGAGATTAGGACATGGGGTCTTCTTGGGGGCCGTAATGCTGCTTACGACAGACATGAAGCAGCTCCCTGCAGAAACCCTGTCTTTCAGCGTAGACACATGGTTGTCAACACCTTAATCCTGGAGAAGAAAAAATGATCATTTACATGCCACCAAATGGACAATTAGAAACCCTGGTGTTGTTCAACTTCTCCCATCTCTCAAATACACACAAACACAATTGGGAAGCACACCAAAGAAAGTGGTAGCTGGAGTGCAAGTGGGGCTCTTTAGAACCTGATGATATTCCTAGATGGCACCTTGATGCTGGTGACTAATCCCTTAATTAGTCTCATTCTATCTGGGAGGAGGGGGGCAGAAACAGCTTCCCCAGAGGCCCAAGATGAGATATAGATTCCCTGTATCACTTGACCAGAAGAGCTAACACATATTAGCATTTGCTACATGCCAAATGTGTCTCTACGTGCTTTGCACGGGTTTACTGAATTTGTCCTGGTAATATGCCTATGAGATAGGTGCTGGCATTAGCCTCACTTCACAGATTAGAAAGCTGAGGCACAGAATGGTTACATCATTTGCCCAAGTTCCCACAACCAGGAAATGTTGAGTTCAGGATTCAAACCAAGACTATTCCCTTAACTAATCTCCTGTGGCTTTCACCAGACTGGGAAAATTCTCCCAGAGGAGAAATTGGGGCCACATTGATTTCAAAATCCCTTGCACCTTTGATCCTCTGAGCTTGCCCTCAGGGTCCTGGGATTCTGGTAACCAAAGTCAGCGCGGCTGAGCTTTCTGAAGGGATCTGATAAATTTAGAGACATGCTGGATTTTATGAGGCCAATGGACTACAAAGTGAAGGTGCCCAACCTTTTCTCAGAGACTGGAAGAAAAGGAGACTGTCAGTTCAGGTGGATTGGGTCAAAATTGGTCAGCCCCGTGAATGCCCTCTCCAGAGCAGTATTTCTACTTGGGGGCCTCCCCAAAATAGGGGATCTCCCTATTTTGGTGGGCGTTCAAGTTGTATCACTTCCTCTGAACCTCTATGAATCCCGTTTTCTGAAGACCCAGGCCTCCAGAATGCTCAAAAAAGGTGCCTGAAATTAAGACCGCAAAAGAGGGCTTTCCTGGTCCTGAAGAATGGAGCTAGGCAGTGGCCTTCTCTATGTCTGCTCTTTCCCAGCACTTGGAAAGCCTGTGGGAACTGAGTTTCCACTAGTATTGTCAGCCCTGGATTTATTTCTCTGGCTTCTGCTTCCTCAGCTACTCCCATCTAGATCCCATGATGCTGTCAGGTACCACCCTACTGTAATTCCCAGAGTCATCGGGTTGTGAGGTAGGTGGGATATGGACAACCTTAGTCTTAACTGTCCCTCACCTCTTCTCTACCCCTACTACCATCCTACAAGACTCCGAATTCTGCCTCCCTTCTGAGGCTGAGATCTAGAGGGAACCAATAGAGACTGAATTCCTCTGTTGTTCCCTGTGTCTTCTTTGCTAGTCATTGCCAATCAGACCCTAGCCTCTAACCCCCTTGGAAGGAACTTGAACACCATTATCTATATTCATGCCTCAATCACCATGGGCAAGTTACTTCACCCAAATAAACATGGTTGGCCCTTAATAAGTGCTCAATTAATATTAACCAGTAGTAGTAGTAGAAGTAGTAATAATAGTAGTGGTAGTAGCAGCTGCCTCAGTTGCTATCCAGGAATGGAATCTTCTCTACACCCATTCAGGGGTGGTGGATCACCGCTTTGCCATTCAGGATCTTCCCAACTGTTATCTGCTACCTGATTCTTGGATTCTTCAATGCATTATAATTTGCTTGGCTGGAAACTATTGTATTCCTTGGCTCTGTAAGTAGCCACCCTGAGCCCCACCACCCTATCTAACCTGTTCCTGTACCTAGCCCTGTTCTCCCCATACTTGTCCTTGTCTTGTGCAGGAGTTTCGTGCCAATAACCCAGGCCCAGTTACTCTGCCCTGTGCAGTTGCCAACAGTCAGGTCTGAAGGATTCCTGTGCCTTGAGGTTTGACAGGAGCTCCTCCTTCTTATGACAATTGAGCTCCTGGTGATGTGGCTTTGTACCTTCACCCTCCTGAGGACCACTTATGCTATTCTGGGGAGCAGCTAATCTTTTCCCACACTCCCTTACTCTCCTTTCCTCCTACATTTTGCACGCCTACTGTCATCACAACTGTGCTTATTGTCTTTATTCAAACGTACATAGTGAGGGGATGGGTAGGTCCTGGAGGAGAGATAGGAGAGAAGCACTATCCTGCTACTGCCAGATTTCACACTTAATTGGAAATTAACCCCGGGCTCCTGGCTGTCCAGGGTGTATTTATATCTAGCAAGAAATCATGTTATTTTCCATGAAGTGAATAATACATCACAAAATGCCTTAGGAAAATGGGTCTAAAGATCCTTTAAGTAAATTTTAAGAGCTCTAGGAAAGAAGCATAGGCAGCCAAGTAGCCAGACCAGTCCCAATTGTGACAAAGGAGGAAAGGAACGCAGTCCCGACCACAAGTGGACAGCTTATGAGAATCAGATCCAGAGCCTTTTTATGATTTGTGCTTCTAGAATTCAGGGCCTTGGGAGTTGAAACAAGGGCCGTAGTGGAGTTGGAAGTCCCCTAGTACCAAGAGAAGGAAACAAACATTGTTAAGCAACTATCGTGTGCCAGGCATGAAGTGAGAGAGGCCTGAATCCTTGAGCCTTCCCAGGAGATCTGGCATAGGAATTAGGGTGGTAACTGGCAGGGAAAAAAGTACTACCACCTGGCAGGCACGTTACATACATTTTATATACATTGTCTCATATGAGCCTCTCAACAACCTCATTTTAGTCCCAATTTACAGAAAAGAGACTGAGATCCAGAAAGATTGTTACTTGCCCAAAGTCACATAGAGAGCAAATGATGAAAGCCAGGAATGGAGTGCTGTGAGACTCCTGAGCCTGTACAGAGATGGCATATTTTCATTACTGAAACTTCTCTAACATGGAAGACCCCAAAACCCCATGTTGAACTGGCATTTGGGAAAGAAACTTATCATTGTTTATGCTGTTATGCTGTGCTGTTGGAGGTGGGGCAAAGGGGTGAGTAAATACGGGTGTGGCCAGTGCCTGAAGCAAGTTGAGGATAGAGAATGTATGCAGGCACTTTTACACTGAATTTCTCATTTATTACTCACAGCAACCTTGAGAGAGAGAATGTTATCCTAATTTTATATATGAGGAAACTAAAGCTCTACAAGGTTAAATAACTCACTTCAGATTACACAGATATTAATTGATGATGCTGGGATTTGACCAGCACCCAGGTGTGTCTAACACCAAATATAGTGCTTTTCTCCCTTCACAACTTAACTGTTGAGCACTTGGGTGTGTGTTCAATTAGTCAGAAGCATTAGGCTGGTGGCAATCTTGGAGAACAAAGAAGCTGCACAAATCCTCTTCAAGGGCCCATGATCCCTGGCTGGACAAAGGGTAATAGCCAATACCCGGGCCATGGTGATGGAAGGCATAGTTGTACAGTCAGGGTCTCCCTGGTGATCATCAGCTTTTTCTCACTCACACAATTGTCTTCAGTGGGAAGTGGAGACCATATTTTCCTCTTTCCCCACCCTAGACTTCCAGGAAACACAAGGCCTCTACAGACGTATACACATCTGTACATGATGTATATCTTCCTCAGTTCTGGGTCAGGAAGGTATGACCATGGAACCACCTTCTTGCCCTTTCTAACTTAATACTAATGTGAAGGAATCTGAAACCCCTATGTAGCTGCTTTTGTTTTGTTTTGTTTTGTTTTGTTTTGTTTTTTAGCCAGACAGTGCTATGATCCTTGAACCCAGTTTCCATAGCCTATGGTCAAGGTTCCAGTCCTCCAGATGACTATCTCAATTCTTGCTATCATCTCAGCAGCCATCTCCAGATCTGAAGGTAGAAAGGAGGTCAGAGAAAGCTGGCCAAGCAACATCCAGCTGCAGTGAGACAGCAAGGGAGTGTGGGCACAGGAATTCACCACAAGACTCAGACACTATGTACTTTCTCTGTCAGCCCTCCCAAACTTCGCCTTTTGGGTCTTTCCAGGTCAGTCAATAACGTTAGCCTTCCTCCAGCTTCAGGAGAAAAGATGATTTCCTTCTAAGAGAGTCTTCCTCCTGAGCTAGCCCCTTTCTTTTCCTCTCCAGGTCTGAGAATGGAAGAATTAAGAGATTTAGAAGGGATAGAAAGGGCTTTACATTTATTTAACAAATATACGGCATTGACTTTGTGTCAGGCGCTGTTCTCAGTGCTTTACAAATATGAATGCATTTAATTCTTACAACAACTCTGTGAGGTAGATATTATTATTCTGACTTTAAGGACGAAGAAACCGAGACACAGAGAGGTTAAGTGACTTTCCCACAGTCATATAGCTAAGTGATGGAGCCAGGATTCAAAACCAAGTTCCAAATTCTGAGGTTTTAACTATTATGTTACACTGCCCACATGACACAGTAGCAAAGAATATGGGCTTTTGGAGTCAGGCAGAGTCTGGATTCCAATGCCTGTTCTGACACTTGCTGGCTATCTTACACCCTGGCAAGTCACTTCCCCTCTCTCAGCCTTAGTTTCCTCACCTGTAATGTGAGGATGATGACACATGCTTCTCAGAGGAATCAATGGAAAGTGTCTAGCTTGGAGTAGGCATTCAAAGTTGGTTCCTCTTTTCATTTTTCCTAAAGCTTGGTACCAAATTATGATTTGGTATCCAGACTCACTAGCCAAGTAAACTTAGTCTGTACCAGTGCTAAGCAAACACTAGTTGACACTATAGGTGGCATTCACTCCTATTGGAGTGCCAGATTTCCACCAGAGGAGCTGATGTAGCTGGCATTTTTAAAGCTGGAATTCTACCAGCATTAAGTAGCCATATAGTTCTGTCTCTGCCCAGACATTGGGAAGATATGGCCAGCAGAAGGGACATTTGCAGGAAATGAAGGCAAGGCATTGTCCCCAGTCAAGAAGTCTCATTCACATCCCTGCATGTACCCCACAGGTCTGCCACCCACACCTTTAGTTAATAGATGGACCAGTGGGCTTAGTTAGAGATGCCTGCTTACCCTATAGATGTATGAAGTCGCAGGGCTAAAAGATACTCTTAAGGTCATATATACCAATTCACTATACTACTGAATGTAGTGAAGCACCCAAATTCTAGACTAAGGCATGGGTTCAAATCCATCCTCTTCCATTTATTAGCAATTGAGTGAGAAATTTACTTTTCTTCTCTCAACCTTAGTTTTTTCACTTGTAAAATTGAGATCAGTAAGTGCTCACCTTCAAGATTTGTTGTGAGGATTTAATGAGATAATGAAAACAAAGTGTCTGACACACAGAAAATGTTCAATAAATGATAGCTATTAATTTCGCATCATCTGTGCACTAGATCAACAAAACTCATGAGTTCCAAATTGCCAACAAAATTGGTCTGTAAATACTCTTCATGACTTACTCACCTAAGGGCTTTCATAAAAAGGGTCATACAAGACTCTGCCATGTGGACCCTGGCTCATCTTCTTCCTGACCCTCCTCTCCTCACTCACAGCCGCATACTTTACATTCTGTGAAAATTGTACCCTTAGATGTTCTCACTTATATTTGTAAGGCTCTGGTAAAGCATTTAGGGTGGAGATGATCTTTCAGAAGTGAAGGCAGGGTTGGCAGTACCAACAAGAGATGATGAAGCACTCAGTGTCTAGGAATAGCAAAAAGCCATTACACGTTTGGCCTGGAGAGGTAAAGCAATGGAACAGGGTTACCAGAGCCTAGTGAGAGCTGGAGCTGTGGAGAAGTCCCTAGTGGGAGCTGTAATCAGGGAAGATTCCAGTCAGTGCCAGAAATGAGACCCAAAGCAGGGAAGGTGTGGGGAAGAAATACTAAGACCTTCCTCTCCTCCTACTCTTATCTACCAGTGCCTCCTATTAGCCAAACCCAGCCAGAAACCAGCAGCTAAGTTGATACCATCCACAAGGTCAGTCTCTTGGGACACATAGGAGGAAACAGAAGGGTGGAGAATGGATCTGGGGGTGGCAGATGATAGCCAGGGAAAACTAACAAGCTCAGCTTTCCTACCTCCACGCCCTTCACATTTGGTTCCCTAGAACTGTAATGACCTTCTGCGAACAGATGAACACCTTTTCATCTTAAAGCCTTGCTCAGATATCACCTCCCTAAGAAAGCCTTCTTCATTTCATTATTGTCACTCCTTCTTCAGTCATACTTGTTCCAGCACTGATAACACTATGTTGTAACCATGTGTATTTTTGCCTGGCTTCCTGAAGAGACAATGAATTTCTCAGGGGCAAAGGCCTAGTTTTATTCAATTCTGCATTCCAAGCTCTTAGCACAGGATCTGGCTCAGGAGTGCCCCAGGAATGTGTGTTAAATTGAACTGATTATCTTCACCCTAAAAGCTTTACCATGAGACAGTATTTTCAAAACATCTAGATACAAGGTTAATTTTCATCAACATCCTCTAGATCCCTGTCCCTGGGAGCCATCTTTCCTAACCAGCCAGATGATGTGGAACAAGCAGCATTCCTCAGGGTTAGCTTCATTAGGAGACCTCACAGAAACTCTCTCTTGACATTTACCAAAAGGTTTTAAAACCAGCTGTCTCCAAAGAGAAAATTCCCAATACTCGCCATTTGACAAATTATAAGAAAAGCAAAGTGTTCTGAAACAAGCAGTTACATTTTCCGCCAATCCCTGAATGTTGCTTTAGGCCTCATCTAGAGTTCTTATCCAAGCCTAGGGAACCAACTAAGGGCAGCGAGTGTAGTGGGAAGTCATAACAAAACAACATCAGCTCAAATAGACTTCTTGAGATGGGAGCAGTACTCTTCAGGGGACATCCAGAGCGCCTGCAGGCTGCTCATCCATTCCATTTAAGGATAATGACTGGCTGGTGTAGAACAGAATTGAAGAAGCAAAAAAGGGCAAGGATATTTTCCCATGAATAGCTTTTCATCTGCTGTCAACATGGGTAAAGACTGACTGACTGCACTTAGACCAGGCCAAATCCAAGGATTGCTTCTTTTAAGAATGTTCCAACTCAGAACTTTTTTTAGCTCAGCTTAATTCCCCTTCCTTCCAGTACCTCCAACACTTTCTGAGTCTCTGCAGCAGCTTCCATGAAGAGAAGTGTAGAAAGAATGCTGCAAATTTAGGCTCCAGCTCTGCCAGTCACTTGCTGTGGGACTTACTCAAGTCCCTCTCTTTCTCTGGACCTCAGTTTCTTTATTTGTAAAAATGGGGAAAATGCAGTTCTGAAATCAAACTCATAAAGTGCATTGGAGAAAATAAGAAGAAATCAATCAATCTGCCAAGCAGGAAGAGAGTCTCCAGTGACAATATGATGTTTGAATTGGGCTAGAGGTACTAGGCATGGATGTGAGGATGGACATGGCATGCTTAAGAACTAGCAAGTTACGTGATGCAGATACAGCTTACATGTTGAGTGCACAGGTGGGAGTGATAGGAGATGACACTTGAAAGGAAACTTTAGACCTGTCTATGAAGGGCCTTAAATGCTTGTAGGTCATTGAAGCTTAAGAACCAGGGAGATGACATGGTTAGTACAGAGGAACTGTTCTCAGATGTTCTGATCTCAAGACCACTTTATACTCTTAAAAATTATTGAAGACTTCAAAGAGCCTTTTTTTGTGGTTGATATCTATTGATATTTACCATATTGCAAATTAAAACTGGGGAATTTTTAAAAATTTGATTAATTCATTTAAAAATAACAATAATAAACCAATTACATATTGACATGAATAACATATTTTTATGAAAAACTATATATATTTTTCAAAACAAAACATAGTGAGAAGAATGGTATTATTTTATATTTTTGCGAAACTCTTTGTTACCTGGTTTAATAGAAGACAGCCAGATTCTTGTGGCTGTTTCTGCATTCAATCTATTATGATGTGTTGTTTAGTTTGAAGGAAATTTGACCTCACTCAAGTATCTAGATATTCTCCTTTAAGACTACACCAAAACTCAGCAAGTGCAATTTTTTGAAGGTTAGTTGCAATGTGGAATCAGAAACCATATCAATGAACTTTGCATATCCTACTACATTAAAATGCATTGGGCTATCTTGCACTTTGAATAAATCATTTACACAAGCATGATTTTGTAGCATTAGGCATTGGTCATTTGGAAAATATTAGTAGACTTAGCTATGCAAATCGTGCATGTACATTTCGTTATACAATAGTTTAAAAATCATGTGTTAATATTACCATTGATCTTATCAAAAAAGTTATGAGAAACTGTCATGCTCATGGTGGTAGATACAAATTTTCTAAAATTCTAATTTTCACTTGAAAGCTCAAATTTTATCATTGACAACAAATATTGTCAGGTGTTTTTCTTGAGGTAACAGGCTCACATCATTCATTTTCAAGAAAATTTCTGCCAAATATCCAAACTTGAATAACCATAGTTTATCTGTCAGTTGCTCTGTCAATTGAAAATGATATTCCATGAAAAAAGCAACTACTTCAGCCCACAACCCAAAGTGCTTTTCCCTGAGACAACCACCATACTTTGTTGTGCAGCAGAGGTATTTTATGAGTACTTCCCATTTGTTACATAGAATATTAGAAAAGTATGTACTCTAGGATTGAGATTTAACAAAATTAATAATTTTTACTGCTTAATCAAGTTCTTTAAATGAAACTGGCTTTTATTTTTCTGAGAGTTAGTGGTGAAGAACCCAATGCCTACTAGTACAATTTGGTTTTACCACCTTGATTCATGTTGAGGTGCCGTACAGGCAAATGTCCACCTGGTGTCAAAAGCAAATGACTTTAATACTAAAATACTAAAATCTCAGTATTATTATGAAAACAGTTTTGACCTTATGGATACCCTGAAAGTATCTCAGGGACCTCCAGGAGACCATGGGCCATTCTATGAGAACTATTGGTATAGAGATATTTTGAAGGGAGGGATGACTAAAGATGAGAAGACCAGTTAGGAGACGATTACAGATAATTCAAGTGAGAAATGATGAGGACTTGAATGAAAGTAATCCCAGTGTGAATGGGGTAACAAGTGCTGATGTGAAAAATGATTAAAATATTTAATCAATGGGACCTCAGTCCTGTTGTATTTTCAATAACTCCCTCTAAACTGATCACTTCTCTTCATGCCTCTAAACACACTCAAATTCTCTTCCACCTTAAAAACAATTTTCCCTCAACCAATATTTTCTTCTCATTCTCCTCTGTCTCTAACCCCCTCTAGTTCCTGCCCTATTGTTCTTCTGTACATAGCCAAGCCTTTTGAGAGAGCTGGTTGTTCTCAAAGTCTCAAATTCTTAAGTGTCCTCTCACACCTCAACACACTACAATCTGGTTTCCCTTCCCACCACTCAACAAAAATTGCTCTTGCCAAGGTCACCAAGAACCTCGGTGATATTAAATCCAACAGTACTTTGCAGTACTGATTCTATTTGTCCTCCTGCTACATTTGACACCAGTGTCTGCTCCTTCCTCCTTGAAATTCTTCCCAGGACAATATCTTAGTTCTCCTCCTGCCTCTTGACTACTTTTTCTCAGCTTCCTCTCTAGCTTCTTGTTGGACTTTCTTCAGAGCTCAGTCCTGGGTCCTTTCCATCTCTTCTATAAACTTTCTTCCCAGGGACCTCACACATACTCCTGGCTTTAAACAACATCTTTTTGTCAACAATTCTCAAATCTCTTTCTTCAGCCCATACATATCTTCTGGGCTCCAGATTTACTAATCCAACTACCCACTTAACATCTCTGTCTCAATGTCTCCCCAGCATCTCAAACTTAACATATTCAAAATGGAGCTCTTGATTTATTCCTCTCTCTTCCAGTCCAAATCTGCTCTTACTTTATCTTTCTTATATTAATAAATTAGTAAATCTACCCAGTTGCTCATACCACAATACCTAGGCATCACTTAGATGCCTCCTTCTCTCTCATTCACCACTCCAGTGCGTCAGTAAGCCCTGTCAATTCTACATGAAAAATTTACCCCAAAACTGTCCACTCTATCCCTCTTCATGGCCATCACTTAAGTCTAAGCCACCACTATCTCTCACTTGAACTATATTAGTAACGTCCTGACTGGTCTCCTCTTTTCTTCTGATCTCATCCTATGATAAATTCACCACATGGAAGCCAGAGTGATCTTTTAAACTTGTAAATCACATCATGCCTCACCCCTACTTGAAGTGGTTTCCCATTGCACTGGAAATGTAAATCCTTAATATGCCCTTAATATGTCTCATAGACTCTGTATTATCTCCCAAGATTTTGTCTCCAGCCTCATCTCATAGCATTCTTTCCCTCATGCTCATGCTTTTCCACCTACCTTGCCTACTTCCTTTTCCTCAAGCATGCCATTCTCCTCTCTGTCTCAGGACCTTAGCACACTTTTTCCTTTTGATTTAGACACTTTCTGTCTATTTCTTTGCATGGATAACTTCTTATCTTTCAGCTCTAGATCTCTGGTTAAATGTTAATACGTAAAATGTTAATGGGACCTTGAGGCCCCAAACTAAACCAGGCAATTTTCTTGTTATCTATCATCCAGTTCTTTACTCTTCCTTAATAGCACTTTTCACAATCCACAGTTATGCATTTATTTTTGTGATTATTTAAGAGCTGTCTCCTCCTAGTGCTGTGAGGAGAGCCCTAGCCACTAAGGGAGATAGCCCTCAGGGAAGTTTCTCTAGGCCCTCTTTCTCTTATCTGCTTTTCACAGAATCTCCAAAATCTTTGCTTTCTATTCCTATAGAGAACAATGTCTAGCTTAAACTACCACCCATCCCCCACCCCCACGCCCCTGCCAAGTAATTCTCAATTGGAACAGAACATTCACAATTACTTTGGATTTCAGAAATGCCAGCATCTCTGTCTCAGTTACCAGATGGCTGGAGCAAGACTCTTGTATTTTGAAAATTCAACAATAAGAGCTTCAAATATGTGCATATGATCCCAAAAACCATGACATGCAGTCATTTGACAATTTTCATGGAAGAAATTATGTCAAATGTGGTCTGTTGGCATCAGTTACTTACTAATGAGTAGGCCCAGCATCTGTATCTCAGCTTGGCTCTGCAGTTCTGTACTTACTGGTAGTATGTTGTCATGGTTAAGTGTGTGATATTTTGAGGCAGACTGTCTTTTTTGGTTGTTTTTTATTGAAGTATAACGTACATCATAAAAGTGCACAAATCATACATGTACGGATCACTGAATTTCACAGAATGAACACACCCATATAATAGCACTCAGATAAAGAGACAGAACATTATCAGCACCCTGAAAGGAGCCCCCTTGCTCTTTATAGTAACTCCATCCCCCTCCAATGGAGACTATTATCCTCACTTCTAACAGCATAAATTAATTTTGCCTGTTATTGTAAGTTATATAAATAGAATCATACTCTATCTACTCCTTTGTCTCCAGCTTCTTTTGCTCAATGTTATGCTTGTGATATTCAACCATATTGTTCTAATAGTTGTAGTTGGTTGACTTTCATTGCTACATAATATTCCATTGTGTGAATGTACCACAGTATATTTATCTGGTCCATTCTGTTATTGATGGCCATTAAGTAGTGTAGGGGAGAAAGAACATTTCCTCTACTGACTGGGTCCTTCTGGCTGGGCTGTGAATCAAATTGACATGAGACAGAATAACAGGAGAAAATCACACAAAGCTTTATAACATGTATACATGACAGAGACCCAAGAAAACTAACTTCCCAAAATGGCAGAGGCTTTCATCTTAAATACCATCTTCAGCTAAGGACAAAGGAGAATGTTTGGGGTAGTGGTTTGGGACTCCAAAGGGGAGAAGGCAATTCACATGGAAATGGTAAAGCAAATGTTTGGTAAATATAACTTTGATAACAGTGGGCTTAGCAAGGATCTTTCTAGTCTACTGGGATACCCAGAGTTATCTATGGTGATGACCTGTCCTGGGAACACAGCTTTATCTTAAATTTCTTTTAGGCAGTTAGGGTGAAGGTCAAAGTTTCTTTCAGAGTCTTTTTTCTTAAAAATAATCAAGGCAAGGCAAAAAGACACATTTTGGGGTGGCCAATTCTGATCCCCCACAGTAGTGTCCAAGTATTGGCAATTATGAATGGTGCTGCTATGAACATTTCTTTACATGCCTTGTAGTGAACATGTGTGCATTTCTGTTGAGTATATCCCTAGGAATGGAATGGCTGGGTCATTGCATGTACATATATTCAGCTTTAGTAGATATTGCCAAGCACTTTTTCAAAGTGGTCGTACCATTTTTCATCTCCATCAGCAGTGTGTGAGAGTTCTAATTGCTCTAATCCTTGCCAATTCTTGAGATTTTTGTATTTTTTATTTTAGCCATTCTGGTTATTGTGGTGTGGCATCTCATTATTATTTCCTTTTTTTTAATGTGGAATTTGTGTTACTTTATTAAATTTTGAGAGACTGTTGCTATCGTATAAAGGGAAAAGCCTAAAGGTATTAATCAAGGTAGATTTTATGAACGGAACATTTTAACCACATGAACATGGATCTGCTTAGTTTTTACACCATAGACAAATTGATTGAGAAGCGGAGGGACCAGCAAGTATAAGCTAGAAGAGAGCATATAGATATAAGAGGCAATATGAGAACCAAACCTGTGTGTGAAAAAGGAGAAGGCAAGGAGGTAGACCTGGAGAGAGATACAAACGTGAGCAGTGCAAGTATTGAATGCTTTCAACCTAGCTTTCTTCTGGGGCAAATGAAAAACTGTGATAAATATCTGTATATAGGACAATATGATGAATGTGAGGTCAAACCTTGCAACAATGAAGGCAACAAAGTGTAGATTTTGTTGACCTGGATGTTTTCTGCAGCCAGTTTCGCAATGGCTATGTGCCCATAGTAGGAGTGGGAGATTATTATTGTATGATAAAATTGAAGTATGGTTTCCTTTTTTATTACCCTGATGACTAACAAAGTTGAGCACCTTTTCTATATGTTTATTGGCCATTTGGATAACTCCTTTCATACAGTGCCTGTTCAAGTCTTTTGTCCATTTTTCTATTGGTCTGTCTGTCTTTTGTCATTGATTTCTAGTGGTTCTATATATATTCTGGATACACATCCTTTGTCAAATATGTGCGCTGCGAACATCTTCCTCTAATCTGGTGGCTAGAGTGTTCTTTTTCCTTTCTTCTTGTTGTCTTTTTTTTTAAAGATTTTATTTTTCCTTTTTCTCCCCAAAGCCCCCTGGTACATGTATTTTTAGTTGTGGGTCCTTCTAATTGTGTCATGTGAGATGCCACCTCAGCATGGCTTGATGATCAGTGCCACGTCCACACCCAGGATTCAAAACCCTGGGCCGCAAAAGCAGAGCGTGCAAACTTTTTGGATGAACAGAAGTCTTTAATCTTAATATACTCTAATTTATCTATTTTTAAAAGGTTAACACTTCTTGTACACTGTTTAAAAAATCATTGCTTCCTCTGAAACTGCCTGGGTTTGAATACTGGCTCCACTACTTTGTACCTATATGACCTTGGCCAAGTTACCTAACCTCTCTAGCCTTCAGCTTTTTTAATTAGAAAATTGTTTCATAGGGATATTACAAAGATTAAAGGAGACGATGCATATACAATAGTTTAACACCACACCAGGCAAATAGCAAGTAATCAATGAATGTTTACGAATTTTCATTTTATATTATATTCTTTATCAGTATTTATAATTTGGAAGTTCATAAAGGTTTTGGGCATGTCTCTCATAAATATCAAGGTCTACTTTCCTTACATTACTTAGAAGTTAGACTTTTACCACTACAGGTAATATTTGCTTTTTAGTATTCCAATTTTTCAGAATTAAGATGATAAGAAAGAAAATCTTGAGCCAAAATAATTTTCAGGCTATAGCACACTATGTTTTAGATAGTAACTAATGATATCTCACTGATCTGGGTTTAAGAGGTGGGGATGTGCTAGCATAGGGGCATGGGATTCCTAAGCAGATTTGCAAGCAAAGATTCTAAAGAATAGTGGAGAAGGTAATGACTTGGCAGTTGTTGATCTGATACATTCAGGTGGAGTTAATGAGCAGGCAGGAAAAAAGTCTTGTTAAGAAATAGAAATTTTGAAATCATTCACATATTGATGGTAGTTGAAGACCTAGAAGTGGATGAAATCTCACAGAGAGAGTATGTAGAATCTTGTGGATCTCAAATATTTAAGAATGGACTGAGAAGAGAAGGTAGTGAAAAAATCAGAAAGTTAGGAGCAGAACCAGGAGAGGCTACCCTTAGCATTGGTAGTAAGGAAGGTGACAGAGAGCAGTCAAGTATGTGAAAGGCTACAATAAGTTGAAGAGGATTTAATCTGAGAAAAAACACCGGATTTAGCAATTCCAAGATCATCTTGCATACAGTAAGTGGGAAAATGTAGCAGATTCTATGAGTCATTCATTTAACAAATATTCATTGAGCACCTACCATGTGGTGTTAATGACTTTTAGCGAAAGACCACTAGAAACACACCTGTAGTTAAACAAGTTGGGTTTTCTTACTCCTTGGAGTTCGAGAGGATACACACTGTGGGGAACCTTGGGGTTCTCTCTCAGTAAAAGGGTGCTTGAAATAACCTATTATAGGTTTTGGGCTTTGTTGGGTGATTTCGGGGAGAGTTGAATGAAGTAGGGGTTTGCTCTAGATTAGATGCAGTCAGAAAGTGGGGGCAATTTTATGACCTTATTTTAGTCTGTGCTTAGACAAAATTATGAAGTGGTGTTGTTTTGTTTCATTTTACTGTAGTCTCAGAGAAACCTTGCCTGAGGTTATACTTTTGAGATTGTTTATATCCAAAAGGAGGACAAAATGGCCTGGTTGTGATGTCAGACCAAGTTTGTAACAATATTAGGGTCTAGCTGTGAATGCCAGATCAGTTCTAGATGTCAGGGGCTGAATATTTTCTTTCTAAGTCTTCTCCTTATGGCCAAAAAACACATGATGTCAGGCTGCTTGACATTAATTAGTGATATCCAGATTTTCACCATTATCAGTATTTTCTTGACTAACATCAGAAGAGTGTCCATTGAATGTCATCTATAGTTGACAGATGGAGAAGAAAGATTAACACTCTATCTGTTAAAGGATAAGTTTTTGAACCATCGGATATGACTATGGCTGCTTAGTAGATTTTAAGACAAGATATATCAGCCAAGCATAACACAGTCAGTTGTCTGAAACAAAATGGCTGTTAGTCCTTGTAACAGATCTTGAAGCTAAGGGCCTAGATTATGAAACCCAGGCAATGAACACATGTCCCAGAATTCAGCAGGATCTCTTTTAGAGAGCCAGGTGCTTTTCCTTTTAGCCTAGTCACAGACTGTTCTACTTGCACTTAGTATTTACATAGATAGAACAAGTATTTGCTGTAACACAAACACAAACTCTCTTGGCTAGCTCAGGGAAAATCAAAGACTATATCATTACTCATGATAACTCTAGCTAGTGGATTTAGAATAGAATTTGTTGAACTTCCAGAGCATGAATACTATCATTTAATGACTTCTGCTAAAGTCAGAGACAAGTTTTGAACCACCTTTTCTAGTTGTATTGTTCCCATTGTGGAAATTATAGCTCACATGAGGAGGAAATCAATTATCCCTCCTGAAAGTTTCCTTAAATAATCTGTGGTTGTTTTATTTTGGAGGCTTCTGGCCAAAATATTAAAGGAAACATGATTTAATGGAGGTGGTAGTTTCAAATACCTGGAACTCTCTAACAATTACTCCTAATACACAAAATAAATTAGCGTGCAGTAGACAGGTATAAGCCTGATGTTCATGGAAGAAATAGTATCCTAGTGGAGCACAGTTTGTGTTGAAGGTACAAGCATTTATTATAATAAGAGTGAATGAATTTTGTGTCCCATAAGATGCACAGTGGAAAGCAAGCTGAAGTGCTTCTGAAGAGAACAAACTTACTCTTATAGACCCAGTATTGAGCCTGTTTCTGATTGACTAAGCCTTGCTGATAGGATTGTAATGACCTCAGCATTTTGTTGATGAGAGGTCAAAGTTTAATTTTTGCAAGACTGAATGTTGTGATTAATGATGTGAGGGAAACTTAAGGACCAGAGGGGCTTGTTAAAGGGAAGTTATATTTTGAAAGATTTAAAGGAACAACTATTAAATTTCTGTCAGGTGAGGGGAGACAGGGCCAGTAACCTGTTAGATTTACAGCAGTAGCTGTCATTTGAAGAAAATGTGTAAGAGTTTTCCTTTCTCTTAAATGATAGGAGACCATAAGGGTCAGAAATAATAGGATGAAGATAAGGGAGATTATCTTAGTATTTTAGAGGATATCAAAGTGGAATAATAGGCCAGATTAATAGTAGAGTAAGGGGACAGGAAAGAGTGTTGAAGGATCAGAAAACTAATATTGTTCCACTGTCCTGGACAGAAGCTGTCCCTTTCTGAAGTCAGTGGATTCTGGGAGATTTCTAAGAATCCTGTTTATGATTTCTAGATAGAATGGATGTTTAGTCGTCAGGAGGAAAGGATGTGGATATTTTGAGCTGGGGAACATGAATGTAAGAATCTATACCTTAGAGTTTTATCGCTGTGTCAGTTGTTAACAGTATCTGATAAGGTCCTTTTCATCAAGGCCTAGGGGCCATTTTTTCTGGTGTCTTTTCCAAAAGATTAAATCTCAAGGTTGCAGATCATTTGGAGGTTGTTTAGGTGCATGTTTTGAAAATGGAGTTCATACTTGCTGATGATAAAGCTGGAGGTATCACATGAGTCACTTGAAGTGATTAATAATATCTGCTTGTAATATCAAATGCATGGGGTAGCCTGTTATTATTTTATAAGGAGATAACCTGCAGATTCCACAGGAGGTTGATTTTCTGTATATTAAAGCTAATGGTAATACTTTAGGACATGAGAGTTCAAGGGTTTCTGAGAGTGTTTCAAATTTTAGTTTTAGAATTCCATTAGTCCTCTCTAATTTTTTTCTAAGGACTGTGGATGAAAAAGCCAGTGACATTTCTGGACAAAAGGTTACAATTTAGAGAGTTCTCTAATAAGAGTATTGGTAAAATGAATTGAATATCTCTGTTGTTAGAGAGATAAATGGTAATTCCCCAGGTTGGTAAAAGGAAACCAAGCAGTTTTGTTGTGTGTGTGTGTGGGGGGGGGGGGAGCAATTCACATGGTCATAGCTCTTCAGTAAGGAAAAGCTTTAACCCACCCTGAGAATAAATAAACAATAACCAGGACATATTCATAGCCTTGTATGAAAGAGCATTTGTATGAAGTCCATTTGGAAGTGTTTAAAGGGCCTTTAAGGCTTTGGTTTCTGTCCATGTTGTACCTTTCCAGTTTTACCAGGATTGAGTTGTTGGCAAGTAGGAAACATTTTGAGTGATCCTCAGGGGCCAGCCCAGTGGTGTACCAGTTAAGTTCGCATGCTCTGCTTCGGCGACCCAGGGTTCACCAGTTCAAATCCTGGGTGCGGACCTAACACCGCTTACCGAGCCATGCTGTGGAAGGCGTCCCACATATAAACTAGAGGAAAATAGGAACAGATGTTAGCTCAGGGCCACTCTTCCTCAGCAAAAAGAGGAAGATCTGCAGTGGATGTTAGCTCAGGGCTAATCTTCCTCAAAAAATAAAAAAAGGGTCGTCCTCAGCCATACCTCTAACATTGCCCCATCAATGATGGTTTAATATTTTTTGCCAGTTTATCTCTGCTATTGTAGGTAATGACACGAAGCATTTTTACTAAATTCCATCTTAAATTGTTTGGTGCTACCAGTTGACTGTCATGAGAGTGCCAAATATTATCTTTATGCAACGAGCATTCTAACTTCTTGCATTTCCTTTTCTCTGAATTAGGGACTTGTCTTTGACCGTTAATAAATAGCCTCTTTGAATTTCTCCAAGATATCTTCTTCCTGTGTGATTACAGGAGCAATTATCTTGGTTAACGCTGCTTGTTTAGCACAACAGCCCTCTGAAGCTTTACCATGAGATTCTGGGTCTTTGTACTTTGAATAACATTTTATTTTTACTATAGCTATGTCTTGGGTAATAGCAAAGCATCTAAAAGTTTTTCAATTTGTCATCATTTTTTTTTCTCCTTAGGTTTTTATAAAGGTTAAAAGCTTGTTTGTTTCCAAACCATTCCAAATTGGTGCACCACCCCAAAAGTACATCTACTATCAATATAAATAATTGCTTTTACTTTCTTCCAGCTGGCAGGCCCAGGTAAGGGAAATTATTTTAATCGTCTAAGGTGATTTAATTTCTGGGAGTGGTTTATATTTTAAGAGTCAATTTAGGTCTGGGATAGCATTTCTAAAAATGAACAAATCAAACTAGGTCAGGGCGATTCAAGGGAATCTTTAACAAAATGATTTAAAATCACTAAAAGCATTGAGAGTTAACAGAATAATTTGGTAACTAAAAAGAATCTCTACTAATTTGGGCATTATAGGAAAAGTCCAAATTCTAATTTTCTTCCTTTGCTACATTATTTAACAAATTATAGTAAAGGGTCTATGAATATATCTTTGTTTATATGCATTTGGGCATACACAGATATAAAAACATATAAATAGGTAATAATGTAAAGCTTTAAGTGTAGCTTTAAAATATAACTAATTAGTTCGTATATTTAAAGTTATAGATATCATATTAAATTTATCATTTGAATGAATTGTAAAAACTTTTAAAATAAACCAACAGAATATCACATCTATTATCCTGTTTACATACCTATAACTCTCTGCAATTGTTGTACCTAGTATAATCAATTGTCTACATTAATACTATCTTTAATTAAAGTAACCAATCTTTTTGTCTCAAGACACAAAAAGAAACCCGGAGGACAGAAAGTTAAAAATCATCCAGCTACTTTTCCCAGCTACATTTATCATATTATTTTAATAATTTGAGAGGGCAAAAACAGACATACATGCATTGTTATCCAAAAGTATTTGCATATTTCATTAATCTACTGACACTTTAAGAAAGGACAAATAAAAATTACATTTAGTAACCAGTGTTTTTGTATGTATACATTTTTCTTTTCGAAATTATCCAGGCATTTAAAGATTACTTATTAGGGCTGTCCCTGTGGTGCAGTGGTTAAGTTTACACGTTCTGCTTTGGCAGCCTGGGGTTTGCTGTTTCGGATCCCTGTGTGAACATGGCACCACTCGGCAGGCCATGCTGTGGCAGGTGTCCCACATATAAAGTGGAGGAAGATGGACACGGATGTTAGCTCAGGGCCAGTCTTCCTCAGCAAAAGGAGGAAGATCTGCAGCAGATGTTAGCTCAGGGCTAATCTTCCTCAAAGAAAAAAAAAAGATTGCTTATTAAATAACAAGTCTAAGTAAAGTAAATTAATCTACAAATTACAACTTAGTTAACACATTAGATCTTTACAAATTGTAGCACTTAAAAAATTAAACACTTAAAAGACATCCATTATAATTGTTTTATTTAGTTAAATACAATTTTATAAATATAATTTTAAAGAAGTTATATAAATAGTAAAAATTTATTTGACTCATAAAACTTAAACACAGGCTATTTAGGAAGTTTGAATCATGAAAAATTTAACCTTGATCTTGAACAAACCAAAATAGTATAGTAACATTTTTTTCATTTTTTTTTTTTGGTAAACTAATTGTTAATGACTGAATCATGTGAAATCTTGTCTTTTATCTTGAAGTTGAGGCCTTTTCTTATTGCTTCATAGCTATAGTTATAAAGGTTATTATATAAATATACTTTTTAGTGGCCACAAAAAAATATAGTTTTATAACTTTTCTTTTCTTTCTTTTTTTCGATGTTTGACTGTTTATCTGAAGTAAATATTCCTAAATTATGTACATAACAAATGATTTATTAAACAGTTAAGGTTTAAAGTCTTATAAGAAAGGGAAAAAGGAGAGAAAATGGTACAGAAAAATGAGGAGGAACCAACTTTAGACGAATAGCTAATTATGTTCTCTCTGTAAGGAGAGAGAAGAAAGTTTACATGTTTACATGTAGAAAAAGATATTTTGACATATACGCATAGAAGAGAAAGGATACAAATTTTGATATAATTTGAGTTTTTGACAATTTTATCAAGCTATATAATTAAAAAGCCTACGCTTTAGTCCCCAACATATGGAAATGAAAGAGAGGATATTTCCCCTGTTAAATAAATGATATCTCTTTTAGACAAACACTTTTCTCATGATTTTTTTTCTTCCTGATGTATAAATTGTCTTTAAAATGTTAAACCCGGGGGCTGGTCCCGTGGCTGAGTGGTTAAATTCAAACACTCCACTTTGGCGGCCCAGAGGTTCGCTGATTTGGATCCTGGGTGGCAGATATGGCACCGCTCAGGTGCCATGCTGAGGTGGCGTCCCACATTGCAGAACCAGAAGGACCTATAACTAGAATATACAACTATGAACTGAGGGGCTTTAGGGAGAAGAAGAAGACGAAAAAAAGAAGATTGGCAACAGATGTTAGCTCAGGTGCCAATCTTTAAAAAAATTTTTAAAAAATAAAGTAAAATGTTAAACCAAATGTTGGAGGACTTGCTAGTCAAGTTTTTGTTTACATACCATATCTACAATTTCAGGCTTTAAATAATCAAAAAAAAAAGTAGAAAGGTCATTAGGAATGTCAACAGCAGAAGCTAATCTTAAGTACTGTCTAGGAGACAGTTTCTCATATTTTGCGATAGCTTTAGCTAAAGATTATTTTAAGGAAGCAATTTTTGATTCTGAATTGCATTTAGAAGACTCCTCATATCAATTAAAGCAAGCAGACCATTGAACAGTCAGAGTTTGTTTCCTTTTTGTTTTAAGGCATCTTTCAAAAAACATTTGTCCATATCAAAGTTACCCCAAAGTGGTCACTAATTGCAAACTTTTCTTGATGAGTTATACCAGTTTGAAAGATATGCACAGAAGTTATCATTCTAGTGAGAAAATATAAAGGAAGCAGGTGTTTGGGCTGAAGGAGGTGCAGTTTAAAATGGAAAAGACCCCAGGAGAACTATACCATGTCCATAAGAATGGTGCTCATATGACCTGTGTATCCAGAGCTTGGTCAAGGACCAGTAGTCACCGATCAAGGGCTGGAAAAATTTCCTAATTCTGGACAGATGAAGCTAAAATACCAGAAGTTCTCAAGGACGCAAAACAAGACTGAAGAAAAAGTCCTTAGAGGTTTTGAAATGGTGACCTGGGGCAAAACTTGTCCAAAGGACACCAGTCTGAGAGGAAATTTTCTGAACTTCTCAGCCCCCTAAGGCTTGCTTGAGGACAGACTTATTGGGCCAATGCCTATCCTTTCCCTATAGACTTTTCCCATTATAAACAAACAACATTCAAGACATTAGACAAGAATACAGATAGAAAAGTCATTAGAGAAGAAGTTGTTAGATACTAAAATAAATTTCACCAAAGAGCAATACAAATCTGATTAAATAACCAAAATTCCAAAGAGGGACTTATTCATGGGAAAACAGAATAAACCCAGTGCTGAAAGGCTTCAGTGAAATAGTGGAGCTCAATACATCATGAATTTACTGCTCAGTCAAGCATGTGGAACCTCAATCAAATAGAGACACAAAGTATCTCAAATGTGCACACTGTTGCTTAACTAAGGGTCTCAGTCCAAGGCAAGGAGAATCTCAGTTGAATCTTTAGTGACACCTCCAATTCTGTCAATGCCTTTCAACCAAAGACCACTGGGGGCACTTTGTAGTTAAACAAGTTGGGTTTATTACTTGTTGCATCAAGAGAGAACATGCACCCTGTGAAACAATGTATCTCAGTAAGAGGAGGTTAGAAAGAAACTGTGATAGATATGCATGATTTTGTAGAGGGTCAAAGGAAGGAGAGGTCTGCTTTAGGTTTAATGCTGTCAGAAATGGGAGCAAAATTTTGGTTTTATTTATTTATTATATTTATAGTTATTTATTTTTGGAAATTTTAGGATCAGTTTATTAAGTTCGATGATGAAAGCTCTCAGAAGAATATTCTCTTGAACATTATTTTTTCTTAGAGAAAAAAGAAAAGAAAATCAGCAGCCTCTCAGCATAGCCACAGATGCTGTGACAGTCAAACCTCTTTACAGATGGGAATAGTCCATTAGCTGGTCAAGTCACTCTCTGGGTCAGCAGGATTGGATACTGGATCATCCTCATCATCCTCCAGCTCCAAGTCATCCATTTCCTAGAACAAAGACTCATCTACCTCCACGTTGTTTCCAGCATCCTCCGAGAACTGGATATCAGATGTGTCAAGATTCTGATCTGTTTCAAATAGCTATTTCCCACTTTTTATTTTTTTCTTGCTTCTTCTTCTTTCATTTGCTTTTTTTTGCTTTTCTATTAGAATTATTATTTTTAAATTATTTTATTGAGGTCATATTAGTTTACAACATTGTGTAATTTCAGGTGTACATTACTATATATCAGTTTCTGTATAGACTACATGGTGCTCACCACCAATAGTCTAGTTTTTATCTGTCACCATACATATGTGACATTTTACTCCTTTTGCCCAACCTAGGAGCACAATTTTATGATTGGATATATTATGGGTGACACAGTGACCTTGATTTTTGTCTCTACTTAGGCAAAATTATGAAGGAGCCTTGTTTTGTTTCATTTTGTCATGGTCTCAGGATAACCTTGTCTGAGGTTGTATTCTGTGAGATTGTTTATGTCTGACAGGAGAATAAAATGACCTGGCTGTGAGTGTCAGACCAGCTTGTAATAATATTGAGGTTTAACTGTGAATATCAGATCAATTCAGGAGCTGTTTTTTCTTGATCAATGCCAAGTATTATTCAATGTGCTGGCACAGAGAGGTAAAAAAAACAAAGTCCCCATCCTCCTGGAGCCCAAATTCTAGTTGTGGAGATAGGGAGAAAAATAATGCTGGATAAGGAAAAAAGAGAAGCATGAGGGTGGGGTACTTTGTTAAATAGAGTAGTCAGGGAGGCCTATATGATAAGGTTATATTTGAACAGAGATTTGAAGAATTTGAAAGAGTGAGACATGTATATTGAAGATGGATCCAGGAAGAAGAAACCTGGAATGATCCAGACAAAGGCTTTGGTGTGGGGCACATGCTTGGTGAGGAACAGCGAGCAGGCCAGTGTGGTTGGAGTAGGGTGACTGGGAAAATAGTCAGAGATGAGGCAAAGAGTTTCTACGGACGTTATAATGACTTTGGCTTTTGTTGTCAGTGACTTGAGAAACCATTAGTGTTTCTGAGCAGATGAATGATGTGACTTT
The DNA here is from genome assembly GCF_021613505.1 of Equus quagga. Lineage (NCBI taxonomy): Eukaryota > Metazoa > Chordata > Mammalia > Perissodactyla > Equidae > Equus > Equus quagga. The sequence continues at coordinate 71,783,881 of NC_060276.1, forward strand.
GTTTAAAGGAATGTAAGGCACTTGATTTTGTTTATAGGCTCAGGGAAAGGAATAAGTGGAGAGAAAGGTTGGGGATATAGGAGAAGAGAGAGAGAGACTGTGGAATTTTCAGGTGCCCTTTATTCAGTTGAGGATGGTCCTTTATGTTCCTGGTTTATTGAATGCTTATATCATGAAAAGGTGATAGACTTTTGCCAAATGTTTTCCCTGCATGTTTGGAGATGATCATATGTTTTTTGTTTATTATTCTGTTGATAAGGTATATTACATTAATTGATTTTTTTTGGATGCTGAACAAACCGTGCATTTCTGAGATAAATTCCACTTGGTCATGTTGTATAGTTTTTTAAATATGTTTCTGGATTTGGTTACTTAGTATTTAGTTGAGGAGTTTTACATTTAAATTCAAAGGAGATTTGAGTCTCAGTTTTCTTATCTCGTGATGTCTTTGCTTTTGGTATTAGAATACTACTGGCCTTATAGAATGAGTTGGGAAGTGTTCCTCATCTGTTTTTGGGGAAACTTTTATGAAAACTGGTATTAATTATTCTTTTTCCATTCTTTTCTTTCAGTATATATGATCTTTGAATCTGTAATATGTCTCCTGTAGACAACATATAGTTGGATCTTTTCTTAATCCATTCTGATAATTTCAGTCTTTTGATTGGATTATTTAACCTGTTTGCATTTAACATTATTACTGATATAACTGCATTTACATCTGCCATTTTACTTTTCGTTTCTCTGTGTTGCACATCTTTTTTGTTTCTCTATCCTGCCATTACTGATTTCTTTTGAAGTAAGTGAATATTTTCTAATTTAGTATTTTAACTTCTTGAATATTTTTACTATATGACTTTGAATTATTTCCCTAGTGGTTGCTCTAGAACTTACCATATACATTTACATTTATCAGAATCAGCTTCAGATTTATATGAACTTAATTCCAGTGAGATATAAAAATGTTATTTCTATATAACTCTATTCCCCTCCTTTCATGATATTATTGTTATACTTACATCTATAATGTTGCAAGCTCAACAATACCTTTTTATAATTATGGTTTTATATAATTTTAAGTCTTTTAAAGAAATTGAAAAGAGAAAGGAGAGCAAGTATATATTTTTAGTGTTTTTATTAAACTACTTATTATTTTTGATTCCCTTCCTTTGTTCTGTTGTATTTGACTTAACATATAGATTCATTTAATTAGCCAAACACACCTTTTTTCCACACTTGTGATGCAATTGGCAAATGTGTTAGATTTCTATATGTTATAGGCCCAAACAACACATTATATGCATATTATTTTATAAAATTCTTTCTTGAGTCAGTCAAGGGAAGAAAGGAAAAAATAATATGTACTTATACTATCTTTTATAATTACATAGTTTCCTCTACCAGTGCTCTTAATTTTTTGGCATGGGTTAGAGTTACCATCTGGGGTCATTTGCTTTCAGCCTGAAGAACTTGCTTAAGTATTTCTCGTGAGGTGAGTTATTAGTAACAAATTCTCAGTTTTTGACTATCTGGAAGTGTCTTTATTTTGCCTTCAGCTTGAAAAAAGTAGCTTTGCTGGAGTAGGTTTCTTGACAGTGTTTTTTTCCTCTTTTGCACTTCAAATATGTTATTCCACTGCCTTTTGGCTTCCATTGTTTCTTCTGAGAAGTCAGCCGTTAATCTTACTAAGATTCCCTACACATCCAGGAAGCTCAACAATTCCAAGTAGGATAAATACAAAGATATCAACAAACAGATACACTGTAGTGAAAATGCAGAAAGCAAAAGACAAGTAGAAAATCTTAAGAGCAGCAAGAGAAAAATGTATGTCTTATAGTGAGGTCTTCTTTTACACATAGATATCCACTTGTCACATCATGTACAAGGGACCCTCAGTTAAGCCCATCAAATTTCTTCTTACATTTAGGTATTATATTTTGCAGTTTTAAAATTTCCTTGTGATCCTTTTTTTATATATTTCAAATGTCTGAGGAAATTCTGCTTCTTTTACCTATTTCATTCACCTATTCCTCTCTTTTCTTGAACATATTAACTGTAGTCATTTTAATGTTCTTGTCAGCTAACTCTAATATTTGGACCATCTTTGGGCATATTTTTAATGCCTGTTTTTTTCCCTCCACTTTTGGTCACGTGGCTCTATGTTTTAGCTCAACATGATTCTTTTTTAGTGAATTCTAGATATGGTGTAAAAAAATTGCTGGAGATAGAATTGAGATTATTTTCCTCTAGAAGGGCCTCAAGCTTCACTCTACTGGGTAGATAGCATTGTGGCTGATGACCTTAATCCAATCAAGGACTGTGCTAAGTTTCCTCTGGGTTGCATTCCTTGTGAAGCTCAATACTCATCAGGTTTGCTGAGGACTTCAAGGCCTTTCAACTCAGTGCCTGATGCGTTTCCTATGGCCACTCTCCTAGTGGATTCTGAACTCTAATTTTTGACTCACAATATTGCCAAAAAACCCTTCTCTACTTTTCAGGATCTTTCCTCATAGGATTTTCCTCCTACCCCAAGTATCCTTAGTATTTATCAATGATATGAGGGAATACACGCTATATACCTGAGGTCTCTCATGTCTCCACTAACAGCTCTGCTGGTTTCTTTGTTCCCCAGCAGCCCCACGCTACTGAAAATACTGTATTCCTGCCCATGCCCAGGATAGGCAAATACTACCAAAGTAAAAGTGGCTATGGAATTTTGCTCGCCTCTGCAAGGTACTTTTCTCCCTGAATTGTTAGCTCCTCTAGTTCTTGTTACTTAAGTAGTTATCTGTTGCATTCAAATAGATTATTCTGTTTTATCTAGTTTTTCTAGTCATTCTAGACAGAAGCATTGTATTCTATGATCTGCTGTGTGCAGCTATGAATATGACTCAGTGTCTGCTCCATTGTTTTCTCTAAATCTTTTCTTTACCACTAGCTTTTGCTTCCTCATATACTCTATTCTCTCCTAACTCTGGCTTTCAGTTGGTCAGTCATGGCTTTTCATGGTTCTTTCAATCTCTCTACATCATGACCTTTATATTTAGTTCCTGTAGCTAACTGCTTTCTTCTCTTGGGACTTCCCAATTCAAATTGCTGTGAGAGAACTTAATTGGCTTAGATCATCCTTTGATGCCAGATTACATCCTTAATGCCTCATCATTGACTAACTTATATATGGATTCTCTTCCCTTAGTTAGGTGGTCAACTTGATCCAATCAGTTGTGACTGAGGTGGGGAGGGGGCACATCATGTAGTCCAAAGCATGGCTGCTGAAGGATGCCCCTGATAGGGCTTTGGGTAGGGAAGTTTCCCTTAGAAAATGCTGAGTTTGTGACAGCCATCACAATTGACATATCCAGGACAGAACCTTAGCCTGCCAGTTTACCCTAGCTCCTAGTATCCAGAGGAAGGGAAACACAGAAGTTTTTCTTTTGAAATCTCCTGATACCAAGACAAAAGAGTATCTGCCATGTCAACTAGACGATCTGGTGCCAGAATGTTGACAACTGTGCGTAGACTAGGCTAAAGGTGGGAGAAGGGCTAGAGACTAGGCTGCCTTCTATAGCTCTAAACTGTCATATCACTAGTCTTTGTTAAATACTAATGCTCAGTCACCAGACCTATGGGGGTAAGGAGAGTATGTGAATATGATTCATTCATTCATTCAACAAATGCATACTAAGCATCTAAAATGTTCGAGGCACTGTTCAGGTGCTGGGAAACAGTAGTGCATAAAGCAGACCAAAATTCCCAAATCTTATGGAGTTTATATTCTATTATGATAATGAGAATAGTAACAATTATTGAGTACTTACTATGTGCTTGCTACCATTCTAAGCATTTACATACATTAATCAATTTAGTTCTCACATGGGATAGCTGCTAGTATTATCATCATTCCAGTTTTAGAGTTGAAAATACTAGTAAGCAGCAGGGTTGGGATTGAAACTCAGGCATGCTGGCTGTAGATGCTCTGCCTTAAGCTCAAAACTCAACTGAGTGAATCACAAACTACAACAGCATGTGCCTAGAAGTTCTCTAACTTGTCTGTGATGCAGAGGTAAATAACATGCATTCATTCATTCAGTTAGTCATTGTTTGCCAAATTCTTTATAAGCCCCATTTCATTTGGGCCTCACAACAACCCATGAGTAATATACTATAATTCCAATTTTACAAACCTAGAAATGGAGGCTTAAGATCTGGCTCAAATTCACACAGCTAGTAAGTGACAGAGTTTAGATTTGAATCAAAATCCTATTATTCAAAAGCCAATCATTCTCTTTTCATTAAACAGTGCCACCTTCTATAACTGTCATTTTGCCTGAGAGACATTGGGAATTAAAGCTTTCTTTCTGAAATGAATTGCAGCAGGAAAAAAGTCTTGGGAATTGGCTGAGTTATCAGCAGAAGAGGTGGGAAAAGGACATGTGCTTACTAGTCCAACAACAATAAAGATAAGATGTGTAGTAGTTTTGCATCACAAATATGTTTAAGCCTTGGTTTCAGGCCAAACAGAGGAGTATCTGTGGCCAGAGGATGTAGGGAGGGAGGACACAAGGTGTTCTAAATCACTTTGACTGCCCTCAGTCACCAAGTTCCCTTTTTCTCCCTCACCTCAAGCCTGGCTTGCTTTGCTTTTCTCTCCTCTAAACTGCCCCTACTACTCTGTCCCTCAAGACATCATCCCCACAGAGTTGGGAGTGGATGAATCTTCCCCTCCTTTGCTGCTTTCTCCTAAAGAAGCCCTTTGTACTTGTAGGATTTTATTGTTATTCATTCCAAGTGTGTGTATGGAGGGGATTGGGAAACAGAGGATCAGAATGGGAGAACACTGTGAGCTGAGAAAAGAAGAGACACTGCAAGGAAATCATAAAGAAACTATACAAAGAGGGCCACAGCTTCAGGAATCTAATTATCATGTTTGAACCTGGAGCTCTGCTTTATTCTCCCTGACTCCTTTTGTATTACTCTTGACAGCCTCTTTACATTCTAGTCATTCCCTTTATATTTCTGGGGGAAAGTTCACCAACCACCCGCCATCATTCCATCTTCCAAACTTTAGGTTAAGGTCAACTTTTTTCTCCATGAAACAGAAAGAGAAGAGATGAAGGGAGAACTAGTATTATTGAGAGTATTTTATGTGCTAGGTTATTTGATTTTTATATTAGAGGAAACTAAAGCTCAAGAATTAAAGTTTCCTCATATCCTGTAGCTAGTAAGTGATATAGTCAGGATTTTAATCCTGGACTTTCTTAGTCTAAAGTTTCCACTGTCTTCTTAGTGTGCCATGGGGCCTTTCACATGCTTTCAGCATTTAAACCTACAAATACATACAGACCAGAAGGATGATTGTCAACTAGGTGATGGAAATGGTCACCTTAGAGCATTTCCTCACACTGTGTGTGAGATCTGAGCATCCTTGGCTGGCCTTTTGAGAAAGTGAGGGAGCAACCCTCTGGTCCCTGGATGTAACTTAGGGTTATTGTCTTCAGAAGTCAGCATTCACAAATCTGGTTGCTGCGGGGAGGGAACGTAGATGGTGTGCAGTAAGCCAGAATTTGTTTAGACCAGCCTCCTGGTGTACAACAAGAGTTGAAATAACTGGACTCAGCCACTCAGATATTACACATGCCCTCAGATATTAAGTACAGAGATGCTGTCAAGCCACTGGTTAGCACGAGGAGAAGGCAGGCTTATAATACATATCAACAATACTAGTTCAATTTTTTGTTTTTCTATTAATATTCAAATTTTGTATATGAGTAAACTGAGACTCAGAGAGGTTAAGTCATTTACCCACAGGCACACAGCTTGTTAGTGGCAGATCCAGGACTTGAACTCAGCTCTTTCTGACCATAAGGTTATATAGCCACTGCTATACAATGCTAGAGAATGTGAGGTGGGAAAGATTCAGAAGTCTAGTCAATTATACAGATCACTGATCACTTTATAGGTGGCCAAGCCTCAGATACAACTTATCTAAAGCTAAACGTCTGCAATCCAATCCATCTGTGAAGTAAAAGGGAGCTAACTTGGCAGGAAATACTGTTTCTTAGGTTTTAGAAATTGATTACCAATGGTGAAGAGGTCCAGAGCAGGTGCTGTAGTTATCAGAATGTGGACCCAAGTAAGAAGCAGTGGAGAGGAGGCAGTACTAGGCATTGAGTGATTCCTTAGAACCAAATTAGGCTGGTTGTTTGCCTTATGACCCTGCAGGGGTATATAATGAGTGGATAGGTTGACCCAGATCAAAGGGCTCAGGGCAAAAAAGACACCTGCTCCTACTACCACACCACTCTCACTCCATTCCTCAGGAGAATCAGTATTGGAGTGCCCCCAAATTTGCCTACTAGGAGGTCTTAACATTTTCTGGGTGTTGTTGAGTTGGGAGCAGGCAACTTCCCATGACCACTCTTCTACACATACCCATTGAACTGGAGACTGGTGCTGACCACAATGCTCGTGGAAGTCCAGAAATCCTTCCACAATGCTGTCCAGTGTCTCATAGTATGTTTGTGGAGCTGAGCAGGGTAATATGGAGTAAAACTCAAGTCCTTGGTGGGCCTAGGCAAAGGAGGAAATGATGGAAGATGGGCTGAATCTATGTAGTCCGTTGGATACTTGGATCTGGGATCTACAGATTTTAGAACTTTATACAACCCTAAATAGTGAGTCTCCGTGATTGCTCAGAGAAAACAATTCTGGTTGAGGAGAAGAGTCACCTACCTTAGGCAAATTCTGCAGTGAAAAAGTAGGTGATTTCATGATTATGTCTGTAGGAGGTGTTGCAAATATTCATCTCAGCGCATCTAGCTGTCAATTTCCACACAATGGGCTGTGGATAGCTGGAACTAGAAGCGGTAGTGGTGGGTGTATGTGAAGAAAATCCCAAACACTAGGATATGTATTGAGAATTGTATCCTTCTTAAAGGAAAAGAATGATGCTGGTACAAGCAGACGGGGGTCTAATACAGGAGCTAAAAACATTAATTAGGGTTAGATGTCCAGCACCATCAGGATGGCATCATGACCTTTGCCGGGTGGTGGGTCCATGATTAGTTTATCTTAAAGTTTCCAAAAATTTAGGTTTCAGGGGCCAGAGTAATAGTCCTTTAAGTGCCAGGCATTGCCAGTGCTGACTGAATGAGAAATCACCAACAGTCTCTTTAAACTATACTCAGGGCTTTAAAGAGGTAGACTAGAATCTTTTTTTCTCCTAACTTTGTTAATAGAGAAGAACAATGGGATGAAACCAAATCATATTTAGTTGAACTAAATGTAAAGAACAGCATTTTAATTCTAATAATCAGTTGTACAAGGAACAGGATGGGTGAGATCTGGCTTAGTAGCAGATGGGTAAGAGACTTAGGAGTTTTCTTTGACTATAGATATAGTTTGTAGTTATAGTTTCTTTAACTTATAAGCTCATTCAGTGTTCTGTGGGCAAGATCATCAAAAAGGCCAATGCCAACTTAAGCTGCATTAATAGAAAAAAATATATAATCCAGAGCCAAGGAGGAGATGGTTCTATTTCCTGTTCCCTGCTAAGACCAAAGTAGACTATATGTTAAGTTCTGGGCTGTCCAATTTCCCAATTCACTTGTGTTTTCTTTTGAGGTAACAAAGGAATGCCAAAACCAAGGCAAAGGGCAGAGTAAAAATTTGCGTGGGAAAATCAAAATCCAAAAAGCCAGAAGGGATCCCAAATTGGAAGTAGACATGGGAGCCAAGGTTTGGAGCTGGGAAATCAAGGCTGGTGAGATAAAAGCATGCAAGAGGGCATCAGGAGCAATGCCTATTGCTGTTTTTTATTCACTGACTAAGGCACAGCAAGGGGGTTGTTGATCCACTTAATTGACCAAAACTATATGGTCATTAAGTTGGACTCCATCTTCAGGGGGTAGGTTGGAACACAAGTAAAGGTGAGCAGGCAGAAATTCACAGTAAGGATAAAAGCAGAAGACAGAGCTCATAGATTCACTGAATTAAGAAAAAGAGAAGATCTGGATAGAGGCAGCTGTGGTTGGCTTTGGGAGACATCCTAGGGGCTCCATGTCTAACTGGAGATTAACATTTGGAGGCTTTCAAGGTGCTCAGTGCTGACCACTGTGCCAGAAGATCCCAGCCTAAGAGGGGAACTTGGGAAACTAGGTAGGATTGAACCCAAAGGTAGATCTATGAGTGGGCCCAGATCTTGGGGATCTGGAAAGGTCTGCATTTATGCAGGGGTAGTGATATCAATGTGAAGTTAACTCAGTGTTCCTTTCTATACCTGCAACAAGTGGATATTTGCAAACCCAACACAGACTATCAGATCTCAGACAAGTGAGGGTCCCAAACCAATTACTCTGGAAAGCACATACTCCAGGAGGCTGGGATCATAGATCCAGGGTCTTTTGCTTATAGTTTTTGGGATCCTGGGACAGCGAGGAGCCTGTTTGAGAGAATTTGGGGCTCAGAATAAGGATTGGGAGTTTACAACCTCTGACCACCTGCATGGAAGCACAAAGCTAAGAGGAGATAAATGCACCTTGCCAAGGTCATGCCCTGAATGCTCTGATTCACTCAGTTGCATGGAAGATCAAAGTGTGTGTGTGTATGAGGAGAGGATGGCATGAGTAGAACAGAGACCATAATGACAGAGAGCTAATCACAATGATGACAACAGATATTTGCACACTAATGGCTAGTTTTGCCTTATAAAAGCAGACTTGCATGGAATGCAAGAAAAAGATGAGGCTACATACACATGCACATGACCTGTTTTGCATAATGACTACTCCCACTAGTAAATATGACCTAATCAATGTCATAGGCTTTTGTCATTCATATTAGTATTACCTCCTCTTAGAGGAAGAGAGTAGGCAGAGAGATAAAACAAGGGTGGAAGCAAATTTTCCTCTACATGAGTACTCTTATCATCTCTATTCAATGCTTGAGGATGCTAATGTACAGAGAGATTACATAAATCTCCTAAGATCACAGAGTTAGTAGGCATAGTTAGTAGTTAAACACAGGTCTGTCTTATTCTAGATCCTTAACCACAATGCTATATTTCTTTCCTAGGTCTGGGAGAGTCAGCTAACAAAGGAAAGCTAAGACAGAGAAGTTCTGAGAAATCCTGAGGAAGGCCAAGATTTACAGTTAGATCAGCAAGAAGAAGGGTAGAGAAGGGTGTCAGAAAGACCAGATAACACTTAGAGGCACCAACTGCTTCACATATGTTATTTCTAAGTTTCATTGCAACACAACAAGGTAGGCGTTAGCTAGGATAACTAACTCTTCTGATGTGCCTGGGACTTACCTGGATTTAACACTGAAATTCCTGTGTCCAGGAAACCCCTCACTCTCAGGCAAATCCAGACTGTTGGACATCCTTGTTAGCCAACTTTACAAATGAAGACCCTGAGTCTTATAGAGGTGAATGGCTTGTCCAAGGTCTTACAATTAGTAAGAAACATGGAAAAGACTATCTGACTCCAAAGGCTAAGTCTTTCAGTCCCAACATGCTGTAACCACACTGTCTCACCAGTAGCTCAAGAAGGCTAAGGAGGTGGTCTGGGAGAGTGTAGAGAGCTTTGGCTTTGACTTAATTTATTCATTCATCAAAAATTCATTAAATGCCAATTACTTTGCAGAGTACTGGGAATGGTTTCAGAGGGGGAGACAGACAATCAACTGATTATAGTAAATAAAAACATCATATAATGACTATATGGAAAAGGCACCCTAGAAAGAGGCAAAAGTTATATTCTTCCTGGAGGGATCTGTAAAAGGCTTCTCAAGGAAGTAATGTTTGAAGTGAAACTTGAAGGATAACTAGGAATTTTCCAAGATAATTCAGTCTAAGGGCATCCTAGAAAGAGGAAACACAGGCAAAAAAGAACATGGAATTTTCTGGCATTTTCACAAAACTGCAAGGAGTTCTTGAGAGCAGGGTGAGAAAAGGAGTGGTAACAGAAAAAATTGGAGATATAGGAAGGGATCATTTATTTATTCTGTGAATATTTATGGTGTATTTATTGATTTCCACACACTATTGTAGACAGAAGGAATCAAGTAGCGAGCAATACAAAGTTTTTACTCTCATGGAGCTTACTCTCTAGTGTAGGAAGATAAACAATAAACAAACAAGAAAATAGATAGTTATAAGTGCTGAGCAAACAATAAAATCAGGTGATATGATAGACTGATGTAAGGGAGGAAGACATTTCCTCTACCCACTGTGGGTTCTTCTGGCTGGAGAATGAATTAAATTCACATGAGACAGAATAACAGGAGAAAATTAAACAAAGCTTTATAACATGTATACATGGGACAGGCTCAGGCAACCAGAGCAACCCACCAAAATGGCTGAAGCCACCACCTTAAATATCCTCCTCAGCTAAAGACAAATGAGGATGTTGGTGGTGGGGGGAGTCAGTTAAAGGAGGTTATCAGACAAGTACAGTAAAAAAGATGCAGATTTAAGTCCTTGCCTTTGGCATTGATAAGAGTTCCTGGAGATAAGGTCATCCCCCATTCTTCCTGGTACAGAGAGGGAGACACCTTTACAGATGGAGATTTCCTTTACAATGTAAATGTCTACTAACAAAAGGGCAAGCAAATTTCATCCCTCAGAGTTGCCTTCCTGTGTGAAGTTTATTAAAGTAACCAGCCCCAAACAATCCTCATGCCAAAGAGACATATCTTGGGGTGGCCAATTCCAGGCCCCCACACTGACTAGGTGGATCTTAACTTGGGTGATCCAGGAAGGCCTCTTTGAGGAGGGGACATTTAAGCTGAGACCTAAATAATGAGAAGAAACCATGCATGAGACATTAAGAAGGAAGAACATTCAGGACAGAGAGAACTATTTAGGGCAAACCCTAAGACAGGAATGAACTTGGTGTGTTTGAGGAATAGCAAAGAGAGGTAGCAGGGAGAGGGGATAGCAGGAAGTAAAGGCAAATTATTCAGTCTTATATGTCATTGAATGAGATAGGAAGCGATTGGAGGTATTGAGCAGGTGAATAACATGGTGTGATTTGCGTTTTAAAAAGACTACTTTAGCTGTTGTGTGGAGAATAGGCTGTAGAGGGGCAAGAGTGAAGCAGTTAAGAGGCTACCTCAATGTCCAATTGACAGAGATAATAGTGGCTCAGCCAAGGGTGGTATCTATGAATGTGGTAAGAATGTGGTGTGAAGTGTACAGATTTAGAACACATTTTAGAGGTCCTGTAGACAGAATTTATGATGGATATAGAGGGTAAAGGAAAGAGAGAAATCAAGGATGATTCCAAGGCTTCAGCCTTAGCAACTGGGTGTTGAGTGTTTCATGTTGAGTTTTTGCTTTGTTCTAAAGACAGTGGGAATTTTGAAGATGTTTAAGAAGGGAAGCAATATGGTCAGATTTGTGTTATATAAAGAATATTGTGTTATATAAAGAATGGATTGGAGAGGCAAGAGACAAGAAGCCAGGAGCTCTTGTCTAGCATTTGCGATAGGCAATTGCAATAGTCCAGAAGGTGAATTATGAGACTGAATTAAGACAGTGGCTATGGGAATGGATATTGGACATCTCCTAGCTAAGTAGAAACCAGAGGACTTATTAACTAATGAAATGAGGTTGCTGAGCAAGACAGAAATAGGTTTGTGTCCCAGAACCACCACTTACCAGTTATGTGAATCTGTGTGTTGAAAAAATAATGAAAGAACAACTGTGATTTTAGGCAAACTTCTTCACCTCTCTGAGCCTTAGTTTTCTTACCTGTAATGTGATACATCAATGTGTTGTCATGAGAATTGAGTCAATCATCTGTGAAATTTTTGTAATGCCACCTCTGTCCCCACCTATGAGCCTCATCCATAGCAGGTATCCATAAATGCCACTCTGAAGCAGGAGTATGCAGACAATTTATGATAAGCTCAGTATCGATGGGACACATGCCACAGGGCAGGGCTGGTCATGCACTTGGGATGACTTTTTAAAAACCGTGAAGTGGCCCTTAAAAATCTCCCTCACCAACCTTTCCTGGTGTTGCTTGACTGGATCACCCAGTCTGAAATCCCCATCTATTAAATTTATCCTTTGGATAAGCCAACCACAAATGTGTCCATTTTTCTGAGATGGTTACAGAAAGCTTCTATTGCCTAATAAAATCATGTTAGGATTGGATTGACCTTAAAAAATTCTTTAGGTAAGTAGTTAAAAATGTTTTTAGTTTAGTTCCAAGTTTTACTTGGAGCCTCCTTATACTACAAATAAAAGCAGAGTTGCTCTTGTTGAAGTGTGATGGACCTAGAATACTGTAGATTACAGGTAGAAAACTACTTACTTAGAGCTTGTTGACAAATCTCCCTTCCCTGTTTATAATGTAAGGAAAGTAAGTTCCAGAGAAGTTAAGTGACTTAGCTAAGGTCATAGATCTAGAAAGTGATATAGTTAATTCTGTTCATTTGCTCCTCTACCAGCTGACCATTCCTCATTAATGTAAAGCTTAGCTTGGCCCTCAGTTTAGCCAGCTGCTTCCTTGAGCCCTAGGGATCAAGGTATCTGCCACTAGAAGATTGAGTTTTCGGAGTTGGGAAAGATATGGAAGTTAGGGCACTGAGTAGGAAGGGAGAGATGGAGCTTAGCATCTGTGCTAATCCTTGGGGATGGCCTCAGAAAAGCAGGAAACTCTAATCGAGACAAGGGTGTGCTAACATCTCTCTGTTGTGATTAGAATAAATGTAAGAGAGAAGGGAGAGAGAGACAGAAAGTGAGAGAGAGGAGAGGAGGGGACAGAGAAAGAAAAGAGTGCAGAGAGTCTGGACACAAAATCCTAAAATCCTGTCCTCAGTCAGCCTGTGAGGTCCCAGGAGGAAATATATGCAGAGGGGACAGTGTGAGTAAAAGGAAGATTTGATGACCAAATCTAACTGTTGAACTCTAGTCCTGGTGAGCTATGCTAGACCTTACAGAGCTAGGAAGACTATTTTTTTCCAGAGTAGGCAAGTCTTAGTGGCCTCCTTACCTCATAGTCCCCCTGCTAGTTTCCACTTAGTTTTCTAAAAGGATAGACAGAGCAATTGGTTCCCCAAATAGATGAGTATATGTTTCCTAAAAGAGGAAGCTGTAAAGCTGGAAGAACCAAGCTTGAAGGGTACTTCAAGCAATACTCCTCAGCAGCTGATCAGCAGTTTCTCCTTAAATGATGGCAGATGTTCTAACTCTCCTGAATTTTTTTGGATCCATGGGAGACAATGGAAAATTTCCTAGATTAATAGGGAAATAAAGTCCTTGGATGATAGAACACTAGTTGGCTGCAATACCTATCACCTTTGGAGAGAAAATCACTTTCACATTGGGTCAAAAAAAGACAAAACAACATGAGTTACCTGGGACTCATTCGAAAGATGTCAAAAGTAATCAGAAAGGTTAAGGGTCCATAAAAGTGAAATTCCAGAAATAAAAGTGTGTAGGAATTATAGCCAAACACCTGAGATTATCATTCAGCCTATCATGATTCCCTAACTGAAGTGGTCCATATCAAGGGATATGAGCTCTCAAAAAATGATGTAATTCAAAACCCTAGGACACATGAACATGTTTTGAGGATATTTCCAGCACTGTACATGGGAGAGGAGGCACTAACTGACTAACCCTGATAAGTAGGCAGGGTATTATGCAGTATTTGCCATTTTGCCTGTTCATAAGAAACAACTGGGAGGCCCTTTAAAAACCTTTAAAGAATTCCTCCCTGCGGATTCTGATAAAAGAAGGTGGGGCTTAGGAATTTGCATTATAATTGACATTTGCAGGGGAAACCACTGCTGTAGGGAAAAGAGTTTGAGACTGAAAAGTAAGAGACGTGGATCCAGATTTTGGCTTCATTGCTAACTAGCTGCACATGTCTGAGTAAATAACTTTTCTGAACTTCATATTTCTCACCTATAAAGTGGAGATAATTATACCTGCCTTTCCTACATCACAGAGCTATTAGGAGGATAGCATGATATCATGTGAGTAAACACCATTTTACTGGAATTGCTAGAATGAAATGCTGCTGCTGCTGCTGCTGTGGCTGATGACTACAAGGGTGGAGAAAGGTGATTCAATAGATCTGTAGCATAATTTGTGTAAGCTCGGTTGGTGAGGGAGTGGTTTGCAGTAGTGAGAGCCCAAGGTACAGAAAGGTCATATCATCAAGGCTCTACCTGGCTGGAGTGGGGTGAAGAATAGTAGGGAGTAGCCCTGGAGGAGGGCATGACTAGATAGAATGGGGGTCAGTCAGAGCAGTCTCAGATTCAACAAGTAACTGGATTAAAAACTGTCAAAACCAAAACAGAAAGAAAGACTAATCCCACACCCAACCTGCTTTATTGAATTTTCCTTCCCAATTCCAGAACTGGGTGAGGCAGGCAAGAAGAATTCATGACTTTGGCTAGAAGTGGCTAGGGAGGGCAGAAGCTCATAGCTTTCAAGATTTGATGTTCTCCTTCAAAACATTCTCTGTCTGTGCCCTGACTGCATTCACTCAGGGACATTTGATCTTGATTTGCTTTCCCAAGTGTGTTTCCCTACTGAGAGGAGAATAAGCTAACATGAGTACTCAGCTTGCTCAGGAATGCTATTGCTCATTGAAAATTAATAAATTGACTCTGATTTGTAAATTAGTCTCTGGTGGCTCAGTGAACATAAATCAATTCCTCAGAGTCCAATTTATCCCCAGGGAAGCTGATGCAATGGTGTTTATGAATCTGTAGATCTTAAAGGTGAATTCTCAGAATGGAATGGGCTATCCAATGGTGAAGTAACTTAGGGGCAGTTCAGCCATGGCTTGACCACCACACTGCTGTGCTCAGTGATAGGCATTGTCCCAGAAGCACCTGAGAAGCCATCTGAGAAATTCTACCAAGCTAGAAGCATCATAAAAATTCACTGTGAAACTCATTTTAGTATCAATAGTGTATATTACTTTTTGTGAGTATTGTTTGAAAATTATTGTGCAGTAGGAAAAAAATGTGGTTTTGAGGGCAGACTGTACCATGTAATAGCTATATGACCTTGGGCATAGCCTTTGTTTATAACTATAAATATTCATTTTAAATTTATACAGTACTGCTTCCTGTATGGAGGAATATGTTCCTAACAAATAAACCCTCCTGAAGTGACAACAATAAACTCTGGGCTAAATACAATAAAAAAATGACCAAAGGTCTCTTGGGAACAAACGAAAATAGCCATATTGTGTAGGGGAATCTAAACTTAGAGGACATGACCAAATGGGATAAGATTCCCATTTTTATTGCTTTGTCCTGAGGGAAGCCACGACTGTGGCACAGCATGGGATAAAAAGCCTGCTGTCTTTTTGGCTAGAAGGTCAAGGGGAAGTAGCTCAGGGTACCTAGGGCTGCCAGAGACTCAGGGTCCCCCAAAAAAGAGAAATCCAGAGAAGGAGAATCTTACATTCTGTATACAAACTCTGCCAAATCACTGGCTGAACCATGCATGTATGGAGCAGTTTGAAAGCAGTCTGAGATCTGAACTGCCTCTCAGATTAGGCATAACACAGCTTGAAATTTGAGTGTAACCAAATTTGAGTAATCTTTTGATAATTACTAGTAATAATTTGAATCTAGCCAAGTTAATTGGCAGTTAAAAAAATCAACACTCTTAGAAGGCATGTAAGAGAATCCAGAGCTCTACAATATAACATTTACCATGTTCAAGAAACAATCCAATATTACTCTACATATAAATAGCCAGAAAAGTGTGAGCCACTCTCAAGAATAAAGATGGCAATTCCAAGATCACCCAGATGTTAGAATTATCAAAGACTCAGAGCAGCTGTTAAAACTATGCTGGTGAGCTAAAGGAACATATGCTCATAACGAATGAAAATGTAGGTGATATTAGCAGAGAAATAGAAAATCCAAAGAAGAACTAAATGATAACTTCAATGCAAAAAACATAATTTCTGAAATAAAGGTTACTATGGAGATTTAAAAGCAAAATGGAGATGATATAAGAAAGAGTGAGTGAACTTGAAGAAAGATCAATAGAAATTATCCAATCTGAAAAATAAGAAAAAAGAAACAGATCAAAAAAAATGAAGAGAGCCTCAGTGACCTGTGGAACAATACAAAATTTTTAATAGATGGGTAATGAGATTCCTAGAAGAAGAGAAGAGAAAAAAATGGGACAGAAAACAAAGTTATCTGAAGAAAAAATGGCTGAGAACTTACAAAATTTGGTAAAGGACATCAAGTTACAGATTCATTCACCACATCTGAGCCTAAAGAAGATAAATATGAAGAAAGCCATGCCTGAGTACATCACAGTCAAACAGCTAGTAACCAAAGATAAGGAGAAATCTTGAAAGTAGCCAGCACAAAATGACATCTTATATATGGGAGAATAATTCAAATCATAATATGTTTCCATCACAATCCATGGAGGCCAGAAGAGAGTGAACAGCATCAATAAGTTTCTGAAAAACTGTCAGTTTAGAGTTCTATATCCAGTGGAAATAACTTTCAAGAATTGAGGTAAAATAAAGATATTCTTGGATTAAGGAATTCTAAAATAATTCATTGCCACTAGACTTGAACTACACAAAATGCTAAATAGGATTATTCAGGCTGTGAGAAAATTATGCTATAAGGAAACTCAAATCTTCAGAATTAAATGAAGAGCATCACAAATATAAATATCTGGGTGAATATCAAAAACTATTTTTCCTCTTAATTTCTCTAAAATACACCTTAGTGTATATGTGTGTGTGAAACATTGTCTTAAGGTTACAATGAAGGTAGATATAATATATGTATCCGTATGTACTAAATATGGCATAAAGGATTGAGAATTGCTGGGGGTGATGGATGTATATGGTTGCAAGGTTTATATTTTATATGAAGTGGAAAAATATTAGATCTAAGTACTTGATGAAAAGTTAGGTATGCATATCACAATCCTTAGAACAATCACTAAAAGAATAATGCAAATAAGAATAGCTAAAAAGGCAATAGATAAAATTAATCTCTAAAAGATATTCATATTGAAAAAATTCATATAATCAAAAAAAGGACAGGAAAAGGGAACAGTGGAACAAAAAGAAAAGAAAAAATGAAGTAGTTTACCTATTTTATTGGGCTAAATGCTCCAATTAGAAGACAGGGATTGTTGACACACATTTAAAAAGCAAGCCTGAGGCTGGCTCCATGGCCAAGTTGTTAAAGTTCCAGGCACTCCACCTCAGCGGCCTGGGTTCATGGGTTTGGATCCTGGGTGTGGACCTACTCCACTCATCAGCCATGCTGTGGAGGCATCCCACACACAATGTAGAGGAGCATTGGCAGAAATGTTGGCTCAGGGCTTATCTTCCTCAAGCAAAAAGAGAGGAAGATTGGTAACAGATGTTAGCTCAGGGTGAATCTTTCTCATAAAGAAAAAAATGCAAGCCAAACTCTATGCTATCTACAAGCAGTACACTATAAATGTAAAGACACAGAAAGGTTGAAAGTAAATGGTTGGAAAAGCATGCACCAGGAAAATAACAAGCATAAGAAGGCTGAAATGGCTATATTAATATCTGAAAACTTGGACTTAAGAGTAAGAAATATTATACAAAAAGGAGCTGCTTCATAGAGATAAAAGGGTCCATTTATCAGGAATACATAATAATTATAAACATGTATGTGATTAATAAAAAAGCCTCAAAGTACATACAGCAAAACCTGACAGAGTTAGAATGATAAATAGGCAATTGTACCATTGTAGTAAGAGGTTTTAACACCCTTGTCTCGGAAATTGATAGAAAAGAGAAACAAAAATGTCGGTACAGACATAGAGGATCTGAACAGCACTATCAACCACGTTGACGTTTATATTTATATACAGTTGTGTGCTGCACAATGATGACGATTGCATATATGACAGTGGTCCCATAAGATTATTACCATACAGCCTAGGTGTGTAATAGGTTATACCATCTTTATTTGTGTAACTACACTCTATGATGTTCGCACAATGATGAAATCACGCAAGGATACATTTTCCAGAACGTATCCCTGTCGTTAAGCAATGCAGGACTATAATAGAATACCTAACAACTTCTGAATACATATTCCTTTCAAGTTCTCAGTATGAATTCACCAAGAGACCATATTCTGCTCCATAAAATCTCAATAAATTGAAAGAGACTGAAATTATACAGCAAATGTTTTCTGACCATAGTAGTGTTAAACTGGAAATAAATTATGATATCTAGAAAAACAACATATATTTGAAATTAATCACTATGCTTCTGAATAAAGAAGAAATCAAAAAGGAAGTTATAAAATAGTTTGAATGGAGCAATAAAAATACAACATTAAATTGATTAAATTAATAAAGGTTCACCTTGAGAATCTAGAAAGAGAGGAACAAAGCAAACCTAAACTAAGAAAAAAAGGAAATAAAAATAAGAGCAGAAATAAACGAAATGCAAAACAGAAAAATAATAGAGCAAATTAAGAAGGCCACAGGTTAGTTCCTTCAAAAATTGAACAAATTGATAATTTCCTAGCTAGAAATAAGAAGAAAGAAAGAATAAATCCATCAATATCAATAATGAAAGCAGGATTACCACTATGTTTCTTGCAAACATCAATATGTAATGATATTATGAACAACTTTATTCCAAAAATTCAGCAATTTAGATGAAATAGACAAGTTTATTGAAAAATACAACTTACCAAAATTGACACAACGTTACACAGAAAATCTAAACAGTCATAGCTATTAAAGAAATTCAATTTCTTATTGAAAACTCTTGCACAAAAAATTTCAGGGCCGTTTATATATTTTTACTGATGAATTCTATCAAACATTTAAGGAAGAAATAATACAGACTTTGTACAACAGCTTTCAGAGAATGGAAGATGAAGGAAGATTTCCCAACTCATTTTATGAGACCAGTATAACCCTAATACCAAAACCTGACTAAGAGATTACAAAAAATAAAAAGGAGAAAGAGGAAGGGGAGGAAAGAAAAGGATAGAGGGAGGAAGGAAAGAAGGAAAGGAAATTAGAGATCAATATAGTTCATGAACATAGATGCAAACATTCTTAACAAAAGATTGGCAAATCAAATCCAACAGTATACACAAAGGCAATACATCCTGAACAAATGAGACTTACTCCAGGAATGCAAGGTTGGTTTTATATTTGAAAATCAATCTCAATGTAATTAAATCATATTAACAGAATAATAAGAAAAATCTTAAATTCATTTTAATAGATTCAGGAAAAGCATTTGACAAAATTCAGGATTCATTCATTTTTTAAATTCCCTCAGGAAAAGAGGAATAGAAGGTAACTTCCTCAATCTTGGGAAACTACGAGTGAAACTACGAGTGAATCTACAGCTTACATTACTCATAATGATGAAATATTGAAGATTTCCCCCCTAATATCAGAAAAAGAAAAAGATTCCTGCTCTCACCACTTCTCTTCAAGATTGTACCAGAGGTCCTATTCATTATAATAGTACAGGGGAAAAAAGTAACAAACTTCAGAGAGGAAGAAATAAAACTCTCTGTTTGCAGATGATATGAGTGCTTGCATAGAACATCCTAAAGAATCTACATTAAAAAACCATAGTAGAACTCATAAGATTTAGCAAAGTCACAATATAAAAAATCAATTATATTTTATATAATTGCATTAAATAATTTGAAAAATGAATCATTTTAAAAAGATATAATTTAAAATAACACCAAAACCACAACATACTTAGGACTATAAATGAAGATGGACAAGATCTCTTACTAAAACTACAGAATATAGCTGACAGTAATAAGTAAAAGACTAAATAAATGCAGGGATATATCATGTTTATGAATTGAAAGCCACAATATTGTTAATATGTTAATTCTTGCCAAATTGCTTTACAGATTCAACATAATTTGAATAATTCTAGCAAATTTTTTGAAGAAATTTGCAAACTGATTCTAAAATTTACATGACAATGCAAATAACCTTAGAATAACCAAAGCAATTTCAAAAAAAGAGAAACAAAAAACAAAGTTGGAGAACTTACATTACTTGATTTCAAGACTTACTCTAAAGCTAAATGAGGCAGTGTGGTAATGGTGAAAGGATAGACATATAGATCAATGTAACAGAACAAAGAGTCCAGAAATACATACATACATATATAGATACATACACAGGTAAACACTCACACACTTTTTGTCCCACAAAGGTGCCAAGGCAATTCAATTGGGAAGGTAAAGTCTTACCAGAAATGATTCTGAGATTAGGAACCACTGGATATCTGTATGCGAAAATGAACCTCAACCCTTACCTCACACTATACAGAAAATTTAACTCAAAATGGATCATAGACCTAAATGTAATCACTAAAACTATAAATCTTTAAGAGAATACATAGGAAAAAAATCTTTGTGACTTTAGAGAAGGCAAAATTTTCCTAGACACAACACCAAATGCATGATCTATAGAAGTAAAAAACTGATAAAATGAACTTTACCAAAATTTTAAATCTCTGGTATTTTGAAAGACACTTAAAGTAAAAAGACAAACCACAGACTTGGAAAATATATTCAAAATACATATATAACAAATGACTTGTTTCTAGAATATATAAAGAATTCTTACAACTCAATAATAAAAAATGAAGAAACTAATAGACAAGGGACAAATTATTTGAACAGACTCTTTAAACATAAGATATATATAGGGGAATGGGGGAGGAGGGAGGGCAAAAGGGGTGATTAAGCTCACATGTGAGGGGATGTACTATAATTAGTTTTTGGGTGGTGAACATAATGTAATCTACACAGAATTCGAAATATATATTATGATGTACATCCGAAAATAAACAAATAAATGAAAAAATCAGTGAAAAAAATAAAATAAAAATAAGATATATAAAAGGTCAATAAACACATAAAAGGATGGCATCATTACTACCCATAAGGAGAATGCAAATTAAAACTAGAATTAGATATAGCTTACCCATTAGAATGGCCAAAATTAAAAAGACTATGTATACCAAGTCTTGGTGATGATGTGGAGGAACTCTGAAACTCTTATATACTGCTAGTGGGAATTAAAATAGATAACTACTTTTAAAAATTAGACTTTTAACTGAAAACTATAAGACATTATTGAAAGAAATTGAAGAAGATATAAATAAATGGAAAGATATTCCACACTCATGGATTAGAAGAATAAACATAGTTAAAATGTTCATATTACCTAAAGCAGCCTATAGAATCAATGCAATCCCAACCAGAATCCCAGTGACATTTTTCACGGAAATAGAACAAAGAATCCTAAAATTTATATGGAACAACAAAAGGCCTCAAATAGCCAAAGCAATCCTGAGAAAAAAGAACAAAGGTGGAGGCATCACACTCCCTGAATATAGAATATACTACAAGGGTATAGTAGTCAAAACAGCATTGTATTGGCAGGAAAACAGACACATAGATCAATGGAACAGAATTGAAAGTTCAGAAATAAAACTACACATCTATGGACAGCTAATCTTTGACAAAGGAGTCAAGAGCATACAATGGAGAAAGGAAAGTCTCTTCAATAAACAATGTTTTGAAAACTGGACAGCCACATGCAAAAGAATGAAAGTAGACCATTATCTACACCATACACAGAGACAGGACAGAGACAGGGCTATAAGCAGCCTGCCCTATGCTCTCTTTCCTCAGAAGGCCCTCTGAATCTTATAGAGATTGTGGCCCTCTGGATCTCATTACTCCAACTGCCAAGGGGGCCCCTAACAGCTGAGCCCAAAGAAAAAGCCTCTGGCTAATTCACATGTCTTTGATTTCCTGAACCTAGTGACCCCTTGTTGTGTCTTAAATGATTCTATTTTGTTCTTGTCTCTTTGGTGAAAAAGTAAAGAGTAGGAGAAGCTTTGGACTCCTCCTAAGGGTTAGACAGTGCTACTACTGCTCTTCATATAATATGAAGCTCCTATAGAACCAGGAACTTAGAGTCTGCTTCATTTGGGTATTTGAGTGCTCTTATTTTACTTTGTTTTTTAAAATGGCCACATAAAAGGTAGAAAGAAGAGAACCAACATTCCCAGAGCATCTACTTGGCATCAAAAACTTCAGACATATAGCATGCCAGGAATGAGATGAGAGTATTCCAGACAGGCATGAGACAAACAGACGTAAAATAGCAGCATTGGGCATCTTCTTCTTCGCAGAAAAAGGCTAGCATTGAAAATCCAAGGAAGTGAGCTTCTATGTAAACACAATAGGAGTCAGGATCTAAAGGGATCCAATGGGGGTACAGTACTGTGTGAATGGGCGAAGGAAGAAGATGCTATTGACCATTCACCATTCTAAGAATCAACTGAAGCCCAGTTTTCTTTCCTAAGGAAAGAGAATTGCATCCTGCTTACTACAGAAGAGGGCTAAAAGCAACTGAAACAGGATATTGGCCCATCAGCTGGCTGATAGAACACCACACATTCCAGTGCTTGGCCAAGTATGTGAGGGTTTAATAAACTGAGTAACATAGGCCTGGTCAGCCAGTGTGTAATAAGAGAGTACAGATGCAAAATCAACATATATCAGCAGTTACCAATTTTCTGTAACATTTAGAAAACATTATAGAAAAAAAAGATAATGTTTATAATGTCAACCAAAACTACAAAACATCTAGGAATAAACCTAACGAAAATGTACAAATGTAACAAAAGTCTATAAAACATTACTTAAGGATATAAAAAATATGAGTAAGTGAAGAAATATGCTGTTTACATGGAGAGAAAGACTCAATATTAAAGAGATGATCATTCTCTCCATATTGCTCTATAAATGTAAAGAGATCTCGATAAAATCTAGAATGTTTCATTTAAACAGAAATTAACAAGCTCATTTTTAAATTTATTTTGAAGAGAAAATACATCGATGTAGCAAAAATATTTTTGGAAATAAAAATAATAAAGAAAGACTTTCCCCACCAGATATCAAAACATGGTATGAAGCTATAATTGTTGAAAGTGTATAATCGGCACAAGAATAGCCAAACCAATGGGAAAAAATGAAGTCCAGGAACACACTATAGATATATAGATACACATACAGATATAGATGTGAATTGATATGTGACAAAGGTGGTATTTCATATTAGTGTGGAAAGGATAGTTGAATTTAATACATAGATTGGAAACAGTGGGCTTCATTTTTAGAAAAAGGAAAATGTTAGATCCCTGACACTAGTTACAAAAATAAATTCCACATTAGTTAAATAGTTTAACGTGGAAAACAATTCTCAAAGATTTTTATATGCAAAATGTTTATAAATTTTGACTATAAAACGTCTCATATTAGACATAAAATGCAAAACTCTATTTTGCTTGTTTTCTTTTTAAATTGATTCAATTTTTTATTGGTCATAGTACTAGTCAAACTCTTTTTTCTTCAATTTATTTTTTTTCAAATAATGTCCAAAATTATTACATTTTCTATTTCTTTTTTTCTTTTTGTTTTTATATGAGTAACTTGGATTATAACATTATATAACTTTCAGATGCACATCATAATATCTTTAGAATTCTGTGTAGATTGCATCATGTTCACCACCCAAAGGCTAATTATAATCCATCGCCACAATGTGTGCCTAATCACCCCTTTCCCTCTCTGGTAACCATCAATCCAATCTCTGTTGCTATGTGTTTGTTTGTCGTTGTTTTTGTCTTCTACTTATGAGTGAGATCATATGGTATTTGACTTTCTCCCTCTGACTTATTTCACTTAGCATAATACCCTCAAGGTCTATCCATGTTGTCATAAATGGCTGGATTTCATCATTTCTTATGGCTGAGTAGTATTCCATTGTGTATAAACACCACATCTTCTTTATCCATTCATCCCTTGATGGGCACCTAGGTTGCTTCTTACTCTTGGTTATTGTGAATAATGCTGCGATGAACATAGGGGTCTATGTATTTTTATGAATTTGTGTTTTCAAATTCCTTGGATAAATACCCAACAGTGGGATAGCTGGATCATATAGTAGATCTATTCTTAAATTTATGAGGATACGCCATACTGTTTTCCATAGTGGCTGCACCAGTTTACACTCCTACTAGCAGTGTATGAGGGTTGCCTTCTCCCCACATCCTCTCCAACACCTGTTGTTTCCTGTCTTGTTAATTATAGCCATTCTGACTGGAGTGAGGTGATATCTCATTGTAGTTTTGATTTGCATTTCCCTGATCGTTAGTGATGTTGAACATATTTTCATGTGCCTGTTGGCTATCCACATATCTTCTTTGGAGGAATCTCTGCTCAGATATTTTGCCCATTTTTTAATTGAGTTGTTGGGTTTTTTGTTGTTGAGACCTGTGAGTTCTTTGTATATTTCGGATATTAACCTCTTATCTGATATATGGCTTGCAAATATCTTCTTCCAATTGTTAGGTTGTCTTTTCATTTTGTTGAAGGTTTCCTTTGCTGTGAAGAAGTTTTTTAGTTTGACGTAGTCCCATTTGTTTATTTTTTCTTTTGTTTCCCTTTCCAAGTCAGACATGGTACTTGAAAATATGCTGCTAAGACCAATGTCAAAGAGTGTGCTGCCTATGTTTTCTTCTAGAAGTTTCATGGTTTCAGGTCTTACATTCAAGTCTTTAATCCATTTTGTGTTGATTTTTGTGTATGGTGTAAGATGATGGTCTACTTTCATTCTTTGGCATGTGGCTGTCCAGTTTTCCCAACACCACTTAGTGAAGATGCTTTCATTTCTCCATTGTATGCTCTTGGCTCCCTTGTCGAAAATCAGTTGTCCATATATGTGTGAGTTTATTTCTGGGGTTTTGAGTCTGTTCCATTGATCTATGTGTCTATTTTAGTGCCAGTACCATGCTGTTCTGGTTACCATAGCTTTGTAGTATATTTTGAAATCAGGGAGTGTGATGCCTCCAGCTTTGTTTTTTTTCCTCCAGATTCCTTTGGCTGTTTGGGGTCTTTTGTTGTTCCATATAAATTTTAGGATTCTTTGTTCTATTTCTGTGAAAAATGTTGTTGGAACTTCGATAGGGATTGCATTGAATCTGTAGATTGTTTTAGGAAGTGTGGACATTTTAACGATGTTAATTCTTCCAATCCAAGAGCACAGAAAATCTTCCCATTTCTTTACGTCTTCTTCAATTTCTTTCCACAATGTTTCATAGTTTTCAGTATACGGATCTTTCATCTCTTGGGCTAAGTTTATTCCTAGGTATTTTATTCTTTTTGTTGCAATTGTAAATGGGATTGTGTTCTTAATTTCTCTTTCTGCTACTTCATTGTTAGTGTATAGAAATGCAACTGATTTTTGTATGTTGATTTGGTATCCTTAAAACTTTAAAGGGAAGAGATTTATGAATTTGACAACATCAAAATGCAAAACCTTTTTTTTTCCTTTTTTTCTGAGGAAGATTTGCCCCGAGCTAACATCTGTGCCAGTCTTCCTCTATTTTCTATGTGGGTCACCACCACAGCATGGCTGCTGATGAATGGTGTAGGTCCACACCCAGGAATGTAACCCAGGCCACCAAAGTGGAACACACTGAACTTAACCACTAGGCAAGAGGGCCAGCCCCCAAAAACTTTTTACAACAGAAAACAACATAAACAAAATAAAACAACTGATAGACTTGGAAAAAAATACTTTCATGGAATTAATACCTGGACTATAAAAAGAGTACTTACAAACCAAAAAGAAAAAGAGATGCAATCCAATAGGAAAATAGACAAAGAAAATAAGCAATTCATAGAATAGAGAATCCAAGTGGCCAATAAACACATGAAATAATGCTCAAATGTCACTTATAATCTCTATTCTAATTTAATAAAAATGAGATATTTTGGCCTATCAAAATGGCAAACATTTTAAGTGCTGATAATATCAAATACTAATGAAGGTGTAGGGATAAATCCTCTCATACACTGTTGATGAAAATATAAATTGGCACAGACTTTTTTGGAAGGCAGTTTGGTAGTGTCCATTAAAATTAAAAATTTCTGTACCATTTAATGAAGTAATGACACTTCTAAATGACTAAAAGAGAAATATTTGTACATATGCGTAAAGAAGTATGTACAAAGAAGTTTGTTGCACTATTGTTTATAATGGGAAAAAACTAGAAATGACCATAGGGAAATGGCAAAATAAACTATGGTATATCTATACTATGGAATATAATGCAAGAGTTAAAAAGGAAGAGATACTAACTTGGAAAAAATTGAAAACATATTTTTGATTGAAAAAACAAGTTGTAGAACAATATGTACACTATGACCCCATTTATATTTTTTTAAAAGCCACAAAAGAATACATTTGTACATTGTGTTAGTTCAGATCCTCATAGAAGCAAATGCCAACTCAGGATTAGACGTATACAAGATTCATTGAGGAAAAAACCTGTGAAGGATATAAGGAGGGTAATCGGTTGTCAGTCACGACTTTCAGACCTCATGCAGGTCTGGCACATGTAAAAGGAGAGAGGGAATGGAAAACTGAGAAAGTCTTCACCAGGCCAATGAGGAGTCCCTGAGCAAAAGTTTTCTGTTAGAGAAATCTCAAGTCAAACAGGACTGGCCCACCTCTTGTGTCCCCTCCATGTTCAGTCTTTGGCTCAGAGTAGCCTGGAAGAAGGATGACTTCAGTTTTTATGCTGCATTGCATCCAAAAGTGCCACAGCTGGGACTGTCAGTCAGCTATGTTCCCCACAGCAAATTCTCTTAAAGGAACATCTGAATGACAAATCTCCATGTCTGCCACATACATGTAAACATAAATGTCTATAAATGCATGAAAAAGGTCTGGAAGGATAATAACATCTAACAGTTATTGATAAACTGTAGTACCTCCATTCAATGTAATAATACTCAGCAGTAAAAAGCAATGTACTACTGATACAAGCAACTTGAATGGATCGCAAGGGAATTACGCTGAGTGAAAGAAGCTAGTATCAAAAGATTGCATTCTATGTCATTACATTTATATAACATTCTCTAAATGGTAGAATTGTAGCAATGAAGAACAGATCAGTGGTTGCCATGAGTTGAAGTGAGGGAAAGGGATAGTATGAAGGGGGATTTTGGGGATGATAGAAAATTCTGTTCCTCATCATGGTGGTAATTACACGAATCTATACATGTGGTAAAAATTCATGGCATTACACACACATGAGTGGAGGAAAACACTGGTGAAATCCAAATAAGGTCTGTAGTTTAGTTAATGGCATTGTGCCAATGTCAGTTCTTGACCTTGATAAATATATACTGGAGAGAAGTTGGGTAAAGAATATATGAAAATCCTTAGTACTATTTTTGCAACTTCCATGTGAGTATAAAATTAATTTAAAATGAAAATTTTTTAAAAGTTCAAATTTTTTTTTATTGAGGTCACATTAGTTTATAATACTGTATAAATCTAAGGTGTACATCATTATGTTTCAGCTTCTATATAGACTACATTGTGCTCACCAGCAAAAGTCTAGTTTCTATCCATCACCATACAAAAGTGCCCCTTTACTCCTTTTGCCTTCCCCCATCCCCCTCCTCTCTGGTAACCACCAATCTGTTCTCCTTATCTATGTGTTTGTTTATTTCTTTATCTTCCACATATGAGTGAAATCATATATTTGTCTTTCTGTAACTTATTTTGTCTAGCATAATACCCTCAAGGACTGTCCATGTTATTGCAAATGGCATGATTTTTGTATTTTTTATGGCTGAGTAGTATTCCATTATATATATATATATATATATATATATATATATACCACTTATTCTTTATCCATTCATCAGTTGATGAGCACTTGGGTTGCTTCCAAATCTTAGCTATTGTGAATAATGCTACAGTGAACGTAGGGGCACATATATCTTGTCAAATTAGTATGCTCACATTCTTTGGATAAATATCCAGAAGTGGAATACCTGGATCATATGATATTTCTGTTTTTAGTTTTTGAGAAATCTGCATGCTGTTTTCCATAGTGGCTGCACCAGTTTGCATTCCCACCAGCAGTGTATGAGAGTTCCCTTTTCTCCACATTATCTCCAACACTTGTTATCTCTTGTCTTTTTAATAGCCATTCTGATGCATGTGAGGTGATAGCTCACTGTAGTTTGGATTTGCATTACCCTAATAATTAGTGATATTAAACATCTTTTCATGTGCCTGTCAACCATCTGTAAATCTTCTTCGAAAAAATGTCTTTCATATCTTCTGCCCATTTTTTTGATCAGGTTGTTAATTTTTTTCATTGTTTGTTGCATTAGTTCTTTACATATTTTGGAAATTAACCCCTTATCATCTAGATGATTTGCAAGTATTTTGTCCCATTGGGTGGATTGCCTTTTCATTTTATTGATGGTTTCCTTTGCAGTGCAGAAGCATTTTAGTTTGATGTAGTCCCATTTGTTTATTGTTTCTTTTGTTTTCCGTGCCTGAGGAGACAAGATATTCAGAAATATCCTGCTAAGATCAATGTCAAAGAGCGTACTGCCTATGTTTTCTTCTAGGAGTTTTATAGTTTCAGGTCTTACATTCAAGTCTTTAATCTATTTTGATTAAAGGACAATTTGGAGCTTAAAATTATTCTTACCATTTGTATTTTTCTAGTTACTTTTCTACTTGCAAAAGTTTTCATTGAGAAATTATCTTAGAGGTTGGCAAAAATTCAACTGCAGGGATGTTCATTGAAGCCCCGTTTGTAGTAGCAAAACAAATGGAAACCACCTAGGTGTATAATAATGTGGGGTTAGTTAGTTAAAACAGAGTTATAAATGTGTAGACTCTGTAGCCATATTTAATTACTTAGGGAAATTCCCATAAAAAGCAGATTAAAATGTCCAGAATTATCACATTTTTAATATGTTTTCCATGTTATGATATTAAGGGCCCATAGGGTTGGGAGTTGTCAGACACAAGGATATTTCACTTCACATAAGAAGCAAACCCTCCACACTTCCCCAATCATTCTCTGAGTCTAGGGTCATATGAGGTATATGTGAAGAAGTTTAAGTGTGATAGTAGTGGTAGGCTTTATGCCATATAGAACCAGATATGTGTGGTTCTTAGAGGGAATTCAGAAGTATACTAGTCTTCTACATTAAGAAGCATTGTGGAACACTAGAAATAGTATGGGATTAGGAATAAGAAGACCTGTATTCTAGCTTCTTTCACTCGCTTGCTATGACATCTTTTGTAATTCTTTACACCTCTGTGAGCCTCAGTTTGGCAATCTATATAATGAAAAGATTGGACCATATCAGTGCTTCCCAGCCCTGATCTGCACATTAGAATTACCCGAGAATCTTTTTTATAAATACCGATGCCTGGGGCTCCATTTGTAATCAATTAAATATTAATTTCTGAAGACAGGGCCAAAGAGATTGATTTCTTTTAAAGGTTCACCCTTCTCCCAGGAGATTCTGATGTTAAGTCAGGGTTGAGAACCACTGTAACTAGTTGATCTCTACAAACCCTCCCAAGTCTGATATTTGAGATCCCATAATTCTTTGAGACTCTAAGACGTGACACTGAAGTGGTTCTGCCAGTAATACCCCCAAAAGGGATGCACAAGATGTTTGTGGATCATGGGGCACAGGGAGAGAGCTATACATACAAGCTCCCAAGGACTCAGATGGGAGGGAAAATGCTGAGCTGGATAAAATTGATGTCCACAGCTGTCTCCAGCTTTACCTCTCCTGGATTTGCAACTTCTTCTGTGCCCAAGTTCACAGTTTTTTCCAAGATTCTGAATTCAGAAAGCTTTGGCCATATCTGATCTCATCCCTCTCTTAGGTCAGTTCAAATGTGGCCAAATCCTTTCCCCCTTAGCTCAGCTACAACAGGGTTGAAATTTTTCAAAAGGGACATTTAAGAGGAAACAATTACAAAAGCAGGGAGGCCATGGTGTTGATAGAGAACATACATTTTATTTCCCATCTAGCTACTGCATGGCCTAGCTGACTCACAGCTTATAAGTTACCTGGCCTCAAATCTCATTCTTTACCTCAAAATTGAAATTGATTTGTGTTGTTGCCCAAGATGTCCAGACTTTAGACCAAGGTGGATTCAGGCAGGCTGTTCTAGATCTTGAGGCTATCAGCCCCAATTTCCAGGTAGTTTGTTTGTCTGAGGCAACTGCCCTGCTTCTGGTCCTGAAACTGCCCTGGTCTCTAGCAGAAAAACTCCTCTCATCCAGAGACTGGGTTGATGTCCTTCACTGACTAGGTATCCATCTTCTTCTACACTTCCTTTGGGAGGCCTCAAGGAGTCCATTTCCCAAAAGTCTTATTTTGTACCTGGGACCATATCTTTGAAGGAATCTTCATTTGCTTGATATACATTCCCTTCCCTATGTTAAGGCTCTACTGTCCCTTTGTGAAACTGGGTTCCACCTGTCAATTGTAGCTGATGGGTCTACTCTTTTTAGCCTTGTAATCAAGACAGTCTTGCATGGAAAGCTCCAAATTTTGGTCTGGAGTCCCCAGAAAAGAGCTAGCTTGCCCAAGGTAGTTCTAAAAGTGCCAGAAAGAGAAAAGCCATAGAAAAGGCAGCACAAGTTTGATTCTGGGAAGGGTCAGCAGCAAAATCTGGGAAGGCATTCTTACATCAAATTCAATGAATGAGAGTGAGATCACCAAGATGGCTACATATGTCATTGTTGACTTTGCTCCCCCTCACAAAAAGAACAACTAACAACTATTCATGGGAAAGACACCACTAAGAAAATCCTAGAACATAGGATTGGGGCTGAAGCACCTCCCTGCACCACAGAGACCAAGAAAGACCACAATAAATGGGTAAGAAGAGTGGATACATGCTGACCAAGTTGCCTCTCTCCCAGGCCAGGGCAGCACCATGCTGGTCCCTTCACTGGAAAAAGAGAGTCCAGGGTAGATATTCAGCTCCCCCAGCATTGTGGGTCATTTCTTGGGAGCCCCTACTCTGGTCTCACCCCATGGAGATTATGGGGCAATCTGTGGGACTTGACCACTGGGAAGGAGGGAGAGGTTTGAAAACACCAGCACTTGGACCCTGGCAGACTAAGTTCTTACCTGCAGCATTCAAGTAGTACTCCAAAGCAGTAGATTTGCTTATCTGCAGAGCCAAAAAGTGGTACAGTCAGACCAGGGAACATGGTGGTGGATAGTTCTGCCTGATCCAAGTATTGAAGTAAAGAGCCTTGCCAGCTCTGTAGCCTGGTCTGCCCCAACTCATGCAGGGGAACTGAGTCATAGCCCAGTCCACTGCTGATCATAACTCCTGATGCCACCCAACCAAAAAGCCTGGTTGGAATACCTGGAAAGCTGCATAGCCCAGCAAAGTTTGAGCAGAGTCCAGCAAGCAATGCTGATTATCAGCACAGCAAAACCCATGGCTCTGTTTGGCCATAGAACTTGGGGCATGGGTAGCTTTGAGTTAAGACCACAAACAGCCTTACTGGACTTGGAGCCAGTTCTCCTGCTCTGCCTGGACAAGGAAACTAATTCATACCCACATGATTGCTGAATACAGCCTTCATCCTGCCCAGTCAGGGGACCTAACCAGAGCACATGGGCAGCTGCATAGTCCATCCAACAGCTCTGTTTATAGTGGCACTTCAACAGAGTGCAAAGCCCATAGTTTTCCACAACTGCAGAGCAAAACCAGTGGCCCTATCTGGCCAGGGAATTCAGTGCATAGCGTTGCCTTATTTGAGTCTCCAAACAATGAGCTGTGCAGGCCCTGAGGACCATTATGCTCCCCTACAAGGGCAGGGAAGCTAATTCATAGCCCTGCCTACTAGTGGGTCCAGTACCCAGTCCCAACCATTTAATAAGCCTGACCAGAGAACCCTGGCAACCACAGAGCCCATCCCACAGCTTCATTTTGGGAGGGAACCAAGCAAGCAGTCCCATACAACTGTTCTCACTCAGTGGCATGCCCCCCAAACTCAAAGCTCAGGGAATGGCCTCATACAAAAATAGACCCTGATAGCAAGTCACACCCACCCAAGGACATTGTCAATGGACACATCCAGAAACCCAAACTTAGCTAATTGGTGAAGAACTGTTTCTGCCAAAGCAAGCCTGTAAAGTCTGGAAAAGGAGACCACTTAGTCAAATGCACAGATACATATGTAAGGAATCAAAGATTATGATAAATAAGGTAAACATGATGCCACCAAAGGAAACTAGTAAAGCTCCAATAGTTGACTCTAAAATAAATGGATATCTATAATCTGTCAGACAACGAATTCAGAATAATCTTCACAGAGAAGTTTAGTGAACACAAGACCACACAGACAACTAAATGAAATTGGGAAAACTATGCATGAACAAAATGAGAAGCTCAACAAAGAAACGGAAATCATCATTAAAAAACCCAAACAGAAGTCCTAGAGTTAAAAAACAATGACTGAACTGAAGAATTCAGTAGACAGTTTCAAAAGCAGACTTGACGTTGCGGAGAAATTATCAATGACCTAGACATAAGACATTACAAATTTACCCAGTCAGAGGAGCAAAAAAAAAAAAAAAAAAAAAAGAATGAAAAAGAGTGGAGAAAGCCTATGGGACATACAAGGACATCCTATGGGACATCCTATAAATAAAAATAAAGAACAAAAAGAAACAAAATCCACATTATAAGAATTCCAGAAGGAGAAAAGAAAGAGAAAGGAACAGAAAGAATATTTAAAGCATTAATGGCTGAAAATTCCCCTAACTAGGTAGAAAAATGGATATCCAGATGCATGAGGCCCAAAGGACCCCAAATGGGTTGAATTTGAAAAGGCTACACTGAGACACATTATAATTACATTGTCAAAAGTCAAAGACAAGGAAAGAATTTTGAAAGCAGCAAGCAAAAAAAAGAGGAGTTACATACAAGGGAAGTCCTATGAGACCAAAGGTGGATTTCTCAACAAATTTTTCATGCCAGGAGATAATGGGATGTTACATTTAAAATATTGAAAAAAAAATGTCAACTAGGAATTCTATACCCAGAAAAACTCTCCTTCAGAAATGAAGGAGTGATAAAGACTTTCCCAAACAAACAAAAGCTAAGGGAGCTCATCACCACTTGGCCTGCCTTGCAAGAAGTGCTAAAGGGAATTCTTTGAGTGGAAGTAAAAGAATACTAATTAATATCATAAAAACATGAAAATGTAGCATAAAACTCACTGGTAATGGTAAATATATAGTCAAAGTTAGATTCTGTAATATGGTAATGGTGGTGCATAATTCACTTACAACTCTAGTTTAAAAGTTAAAAAATAAATGTAGTAAAAATAATAACTATAATAATCTGTTATTAGATACACAATAAAAATATGTAAATCGCAATACTTATAACATAAACATGAGGTGGAGGAGAAATAAAAGTGTAAACTTTAGGAATGCTATTGAATTTGTATTGCTATCAGTTTAAAATAGGGTGTTGTATATATATATTTTGTAATTTCTTTTTTCTTTTTTTATTGTGGTAATATTGGTTTATAATGTTAAATAAATTTCAGATGTACATCTTAATATATTTTGAATTATGCATAGATTGCATCATGTTCACCACCCAAAGACTAGTTGTAGTCTATCGCTACACACATGTTCCTAATCACCCCTTTTGCCCTCCTCCCTCCCCCCTTCCCCTATGGTAACCACCAATCCAATCTCTGTTTCTATGTGTCTATTTGTTGTTGTTTTTATCTTCTACTTATGAGTGAGATCATAGGGTATTTGACTTTCTCCCTCTGACTTATTTCACTTAGCATAATACCCTCAAGGTCCATCCATGTTGTCACAAATGGCCGGATTTTATTGTTTGTTATGGCTGAGTAGTATTCTGTTATGTATATATATCACATCTTCTTTATCCATTCATCTCTTGATGGGCACCTAGGTTTATCCCAAGTCTTTGTTATTGTGAATAATACTGCAATAAACATAGGGGTCCATGTATCTTTATGCACTTGTGTTTTCAAGTTCTTTGGATAAATACCTAGTGGTGGAATAGCTGAATCATAGGGTATATATATTCTTTATTTTCTGAGGAAACTCCATACTTCTTTACATAGTGGCTGCACCAGTTTGCACTTCCACTAGCAGTGTATGATGGTTCCCTTCTCTCCACATCCTCTCCAACACTTATTGTTTTCTGTCTTGTTAATTGTAGTCATTCTGATGGGAGTGAGGTGATATCTCATTGAAGTTTTGATTTGCATTTCCCTGATAGCTAATGATGTTGAACATGTTTTCATGTGCCTGCGGGCTATCCAGATATCTTCTTTGGAGAAATCTCTGTTCAGATCTTTTGGTTATTTTTTAATTGGGTTGTTAGGTTTTTGGTTGTTGAGATGTAAGAGTTCATTGTATATTTTGAATAGTAACCACTTATCTGATATATGCTTTGCAAATATCTTCTCTCAATTGTTAGGTTGTCTTTTCATTTTGTTGAAGGCTTCCTTTGCTGTGAAGAAGCTTTTTAGTTTGATGTAGTCCCATTTGTTTATTTTTTCTATTGTTTCCCTTGCCTGGTCCCTTGCCAGCCTATTTGAAAAAGTGCTACTAAGACCAATGTCAAAGAGCCTACTGCCTATGTCTTCTTCGAGAAATTTAATGGTTTCAGATCTTACATTCAAGTCTTTAAACCATTTTGTGTTGATTTTTGTGCATGGTGTAAGGTGATGGTCTAGTTTCATTTTTTGGCATGTGGCTGTCCAGTTTTCCCAATACCACTTCTTAAAGAGACTTTCTTGTTTCCAGTGTATGTTTTTGGCTCCCTTGTCAAAAATCAGTTGTCCATATATGTGTGGGTTTATTTCTGGGCTCTCTATTCTATTCCATTGATCTGTGTGTCTGTTTGTGTGCCAGTACTATGCTGTTTTGGTTAGTATAGCTTTATAGTATATTTTGAAATCAGGGAGTGTGATGCCTCTAGCTTTGTTTTTTTTTCTCAGGATTCCTTTGGCTATTTGGGGTCTTTTGTTGTTCCATATAAATTTTAGGATTCTTTGTTCTGTTTCTGTGAAAAATATTGTTGGTTCTTTGATAGTGATTGCATTGAATCTATAGATTGCTTTAGGAAGTATGGATATTTTAACTATCATAATTCTTCCAATCCAAGAGCACGGAATATTTTTTCATTTCTTTGTGTCTTCTTCAATTTCTTTCAACAATGTTTCATAGTTTTCAGTGTATAAATCTTTCACCTCTTTAGTTAAGTTTATTCCTGTGTGTTTTTTTCTTTTTGTTACAATTGTAAATGGGATTATATGCTTAATTTCTCTTTCTGTTACTTCATTGTTACTGTTTGGAGATGCAACTGATTTTTGTATGTTGATTTTGTATCCTGCAGCTTAACCGTAATCATTTACTATTTCTAAAAGGTTTTTAGTGGATTCCTTAGGGTTTTCTATATGTAAAATCATATCATCTGCAAATAGTGAGAGTTTCACTTCTTCCTTTCCAATTTGCATACCTTTTCTTTCTTTCTTTTTTTGCCTGATTGCTGTGGCTAAGACTTCCAAGACTATGTTAAATAGGAGTGGTGAAAGTGGGCATCCTTGGCTGGTTCCTGTTGTTAGAGGGATTGCTTTCAGTTTTTCTCCATTGAGAATGATATTAGCTGTGGGTTTGTCATATATGGTCTTTGTTATGTTGAAATGTTTTCCTTCCATACCCATTTTATTTAGGGTTTTTGTCATAAATAACTGCAGTATCTTGTCAGATACTTTCTCTGCATCTATTGAAATGATTATGGGATTTTTATTCTTCATTTTGTTAATGTGGTGTATCATGTTGATTGATTTGCGGATGTTGAAGCATCCCTGTATCCCTGGACTAAATCCCACTTGATCATGGTGTATGATCATTATTGATTGATTGATTGATTGATTTTTATTGAGTTTATAATAGTTTACATCTTTGTGAAATTTCGGTTGTACATTATTTCTTGTCTGTCACCACATAAGTGCTCCACTTGACCCCCTGAGCCCACCCCCCACCCCACAACCCCTGGTACCCACTGAACTGTTTTCTTTGTCGATATGTTTGTTTATATTGCACATATGAGTGAAATCACATGGTGTTTGTCTTTCTCAGTCTGGCTTATTTTGCTGATCATAATTCCCTCCAGGTCCATCCATGTTGTTGCAAATGGGATGAGTTTGTCTTTTTTTATGGCTGAGTAGTATTCCATTGTATACATATACCAAATCTTCTTTATCCAATCATTGATCAATGGGCACTTGGATTGTGTCCATGTCTTGGCTATTGTAAATAGTGCTACAATGAACATAGGGGTACCTATGTTACTTTGGACTGTTGATTTCAAGTTGTTTGGGTAGATACCCAGTAGCGGGATAGCTGGGTCTCATGGTAGTTCTATTTTTAGTTTTTTGAGGAATCTCCATACTGTTTTCCATAGTGGCTGCACCAGTTTGCATTCCCACCAGCAGTGGATGAGTGTTCCCTTTTCTCCACAACCTCTCCAACATTTGTTATTTTTATTCTTAGGGATTATAGCAATTTTAACAGGTGTAAAGGTATCTTACTATAGTTCTCATTTCCATTTCCCTGATGATTAGTGATGTTGAACATCTTTTCATGTCTTTATTGGCCATCTGTATATCTTCTTTGGAAAAATGTCTGTTCATATCCTCTGCCCAGTTTTTGATCAGATTGTTTTTGTTGTTTTTTTTTCAGTTGTGTGAGTTCCTTATATATTATGGAGATTATCCCCTTGTTAGATATACGATTTGCAAATATTTTCTCCCAATTAGTGGGTTGTCTTTTTGTTTTGATCCTAGTTTCTTTTGCCTTTCAGAAGCTCTTTAGTCTGATGAAGTCCCAATTCTTCATTTTTTCTATAGTTTCCCTTGTCTGAGAATACATGCTATTTGAAAAGATCCTTTTAAGATCGATGTCAAAGAATGTACTACCTATATTATCTTCCAGGAATTTTATGCTTTCAGGAATTATCTTCAAGTCTTTGATCCATTTTCAGTTTATTTTTGTGTATGGTGTAAGATAATGGTACCTTCATTCTTTTGCATGTGGCTGTCCAGTTTTCCCACCATCATTTATTGAAGAGACTATCTTTTCTCCATTGTATGTTCTCGGCACCTTTCTTGAAGATTAGCTGTCTGTAGATGTGTGATTTTATTTCTGGGATTTCAATTCTGTTCCATTGATGTGTGTGCTTATTTTTATACTAGTACGATGCTGTTTTGATTACTATGACTTTGTAGTACATATTGAAGACAGGGATTGTGATGCCTCCAGCTTTGCTCTTTTTTCTCAGGATTGCTTTAGCAATTTGGGGTCTTTGGTTGCCACACATGAATTTTAGGATTCTTTGCTCTATTTCCACGAAGAATGTCATTGGGATTCTGATTGGGATTGCATTGAATCTGTATATTGCTTCAGGTAGTATGGACATTTTAACTATGTTTATTCTTCCAATCCATGTGCATGGAATCTCTTTCAAATTCTTTATGTCATCATCAATTTCTTTCAATAATGTCTTATAGTTTTCATTGTATAAGTCCTTAACTTCCTTGGTTAAATTTATTCCTAGATGCCTTATTCTTTTGGTTGCAATAGTAAATGCAATTGTATTCTTAATTTCTCTTTCTGTAAGTCCATTATTAGAGTATAGGAATGCAACTGATTTTTGTAAGTTGATTTTGTACCATGCAACTTTACTGTAGTTGTTACTTAATTCTAATAGTTTTCCAATGGATTGCATACATTTTTCTCTATATAAGATCACATCGGGGCCGGCCCGGTGGCGCAGCAGTTAAGTTCGCACGTTCCGCTTCTCGACGGCCCGGGGTTCGCTGGTTTGGATCCCGGGTGCGGACATGGCACTGCTTGGCAGCCATGCTGTGGTAGGCGTCCCACGCATAAACTAGAGGAAGATGGGCACGGATGTTAGCTCAGAGCCAGGCTTCCTCAGCAAAAAGAGGAGGACTGGCAGTAGTTAGCTGAGAACTAATCTTCCTCAAAAAAAAAAAAAAATCACGTCATCTGCAAACAGCGAGGGTTTCACTTCTCACTCCCTATTTGGATTCCTTTTATTCCTTTCTCCTGCCTAATTGCTCTGGCCAAAACCTCCAGTACTATGTTGAATAAGAGTGGTGATAGTGGGCATCCTTTTCTTGTTCCTGTTCTCAGAGGGATGGTGTTCAGCTTTTCCCCATTGAGTATGATTTTGGCTGTGGGTTTGTCATATATGGCCTTTATCATGTTGAGGTAACTTCCTTCTATCCCCATTTTGTTGAGTTTTTATCATAAATGGCTATTGGACCTTGTCGAGTGCTTTCTCTGTCTATTGAGATGATCATGTGGTTTTTATTCTTGATTTTGCTATGTGGTGTATCGCATTGATTGATTTGTGGATATTGAACGATCCCTGTGTCCCTGGTATAAATCCCACTTGATCATGATATATGATCTTTTCGATGTATTGCTGTATTCGGGTTGTCAATATTTTGTGGAGGATTTTTGCATCTATGTTCATCAGGAGTATTGGCCTGTAGTTTTACTTTTTTGTGTTGTCCTTGTCAGGCTTTGGTATCCCCATGAAGTTGACCTCATAGAATGTGTTAGGAAAGATTCCATATTCCTTAATTTTTTGGAATAGCTTGAGAATGATAGGTATTAAATCCTCTCTGAAAATTTGGTGAATTCCCCAGGGAAGCTGTCTGGCCCTGGGCTTTTATTTTGGGGGATGCTTTTGATTACTGTTTCAATCTCTTGTGATTGGTCTATTCAGATTACCTGTTTCTTCTTGATTGAGCTATTGGAGGTTGTAAGAGTCTAAGAATTTATCCATTTCCTTTAGATTGTTCATTTTGTTGGAATATAGCTTTTCATAGTATTCTCTTATATTCCTTATAAGTTTTATAATGTCTTATAAATTTTATTTCTGTGGTATCCATTGTTATTTCTCCTCTTTCATCTCTAATTTTATTTATCTGAGCCTTTTCTATTTTTTTTCTCTGTAAATCTGGCTTGGGGTTTGTCAATCTTGTTTACCTTCTCAAAGAACCAGCTCTTTGTTTCATTGATCCTTTCTACGACCTTTTCTGTTTCAATAGCGCCTATTTCTGCTCTAATTTTTATTATTTATATCCTTCTCCTGACTTTGGGCTGTTTTCTTCTTTTTCTAATTCAGTTAGGTGTAGTTTGAAGCTGCTTATTTGGGATTTTTCTTGTTTGTTAAGATGAGCCTGGATTATGATGAATTTCCCTATTGATGTGGCTTTTGCTGCATCCCATACAAGTTGGTATGGTATGTTTTCCTTTTGATTTGTCTCCAGATATTTTTGATATTCCTTTAGTTTCTTCAATGATCCATTGGTTGTTCAATAGCATGTTGTTTAGTCTCCACATCTGTGTGCCTATCTCAGCTTTTTTCTTTTAATTAATTTCTAACTTCATAGCATTGTGATCAGAAAATATGCTTGTTATTACTTCAATCTTCTTAAATTTATTGTGGGTTGCCTTGTTTCCCAACATATGGTCAATCCTTGAGAATGTTCTATGTGCACTTGAGAAGAATGTATATTCTGCTGTTTTTGGATGCAGTGTTCTATATATGTCTATTAAGTCCAACTGCACTAGATTTTCATTCAATTCCACTGTTTACTTGTTGATTTTCTGACTGGAAGTTCTATCAATTGATGTGAGTGGAGTGTTGATGTCCCCTACTATTATTGTGTTATTATTAATATCTCCTTTTGGGTTGTTAATAGTTGCTTTATGTTCTTTGGTGCTCCTGTGTTGGGTGTATACATATTTATAAGTGTTATGTCATCTTGTGGAGTGTCCTTTCCATCATTATATACTACCTCTCTTTGTCTCTCTTTACCTGTCTTATCTTGAAGTCCACTTTGTCTGATATAAATATTCTGACACCTGCTTTCTTTTGTTTGCCATTAGCTTGGAGTATTGTCTTCCATCCCTTCACTCTGAGCCTCTGTTTGTCGTTGGAGCTGAGACGTGTTTCCTGGAGGCAGCATATTGTTGGGTCTTGTTCTTTAATCTGTCTCACCACTCTGTGTCTTTTCAGTGGAGAATTCAATCCACTTATGTTTAGGGAGATTATTGATATATGAGAGCTTATTGCTGCCATTTTATTGCTCATTTTCGGGTTCTCCTGCATTTCCTCTGTTTCTTGTCCTGTGTATTTTGGTCTACCAATTGAGTTACGTAGTTTTTCATGTTGTGTTTCTTTGTTTTCTCCTTATTTATTATTTTTGTTTCAGTTCTGCTTTTATGTTTAGTGGTTATCATGAGGTTTGTACTCAAAATCTCATAGATAAAATAGTCCATTTTCTGTTGACCTCTTATTGTCTTAGACTTAACTGATTCAATCCCTTTCCTCTTCCACTCCCAAGTTGTTTTTCTCACAAATTATTCCATCTTGTGTTGTGAGATTGTGGTTAAAATGATAAGGTTATCTTTGTTTTGGGTGTTTTCCTTCCCTTTATGTTTAAAGCTATTCTTGAGTATTTTCTAACCTGTTCTCATGTATAGATACAATTTTCTGATTTTGTCTACCTATTTATTTCCTTACTCTGTGCTTTTTAACTCATTTCTCCCTTTTTTTTTAAGGTATGAAGGCTTTCTTGAGGATTTCTTGTGGGGGGCGTCTCTTGGCTACAAACTCCCTTGCCTTTTGTTTATCTAGGAAAGTTTTTATTTCTACATCATATCTGAAGGATATTTTCACTGGATAGAATATTCTTGGCTGAAAGTTTTTGTCCTTCAAAGATTTGAATATGTCATTCCAGTCTCTCCTATCCTGTAAGGTTTCTGCAGAGAAAGCCACTGAAAGCCTGATAGGGGTTCCTTTGTAGGGTATTTTCCTCTGCCTTGTGACCCTTAGTATTTTTACTTTGTCATTCACTTTTTCCAGTTTCACTACTATATGCCTTGGGGTTGGTATTTTTACATTGACATATTTAGGAGATATGATAGTCTCTTCCACATGGATTTCCATCTGCTTCCCCAGATTTGGAAATTTCTCTGCCACTATTTCTTTGAACAAGTTTTCTACTTCATTCTCCTCTGCTCCCTCTGGAATACCTATAATTCTTATGTTCAGTTTCCTGATTGAGTCAGATATTTCTTGGAGACTTTCTTCATTTCTTTTTAGTCTTAGTTCTCTCTCCTCCTCTATCTGGAGCAATTCAACATGTCTATCTCGATTATGCTGAATTGTTCCTCTATGATGTCCACTTTAGCATTCAGGGAATCCATATTTTGTTTTATTTCTTCCATTGTGTCTTTTCTCTCCAATATTTCTGATTGATTCTACATTATAGTTTCAATTTCTTTTTTGAAGTTGCTCTTGAACTCATTGAATTGTGTCTCTACATTCTCTTTTAACTTATTAAGTTTTCTGATGTTAGCTATTTTGAATTCTCTGTCATTTAGGTTACATATTTCTGTGTCCTTAGAGCTGATTTCTGGGTACTTGTCATTGTCTCTCTGGTCTGGAGATTGAATATAATTTTTGATACTGCTAGAGGGTGTGGCTCTATTTTTGTGCATCATGGTATTATTTGGCTGCAGTTACCACCTATCACCACTGGGTGGGGGTCAAGAGCCATGTATTCTGAGCTCTCTGTGTTCCACTGAGATCCCAGGGACTGGAGATGGCACTGGGAGGGTGAGGTGGAGGGGTACTTTCTTCTTCGTGCTTTCAGGGTTTTCCCACTCTGCTTGCACTATCTGTTCTCCTGGGGTGTTTGCTTGATAAAGTCACCTCCTATCATAGCTTCCACCCTGGTAGAGGGCTTCACTCTAGGCTGCAAGGGCCCTCAGGGATCTTTGACATTACCACAAATGAATGTCCCTTCCCATGTTCCTTCCCTGTTAGAGGCTGCCCCTAGTCCCAGATTGTAGTCTTTTGGGGAGGGAGTGAAGTTTTCCCTTACCACATTCCACCTCCTCCAAGGGGTGCTCCAGACTCTCCACCCTCCAATATACGGCTGTGTGGGTCTCTCAGACATCTTTTATGTTGTGTTTGGATGTCCTCTGTTGGAGTATGAATGTCTTATTCATTGTTTTGTGGAAGGATGAGATTACCAGGAAAGCTCACTCTGCCATATACTGATGTCACTCCTGTAAGATCTTTTTAATGTATTGTTTTATTTGATTTGCTAGTATTTTGTTGCGGATTTTTGCATCAATGTTCCTCAGTGATAATGACCTGGAATTTTCTTTTTTTGTGTTGTTCTTGTCTGGTTTTGGTATCAGGGTAGTGTTGGATTCGTAGAATGAGTTAGGAAGCTTCTCCTGTCTTCAACTTTTGGAAGAGTTTGAGAAAACGGTATTAACTCTTCTTTTAATGTTTGGTAGAATTCACCAGGGAAGCCATCTGTTCCTAGACTTATATTTTTTGGGAAGTTTTTGATTACTATTTAGATCTCCTTACTGGTGATTGGTCTATTCAATTTCTCTATTTCTTTTTTATTCAGTTTTGGAAGGTTGTGTAATTTGAAGAATTTATCCTTTTCTTCTAGATTATCCAATTTGTTGGCCTACACCTTTTCATGGTATTCTCTTATAATCTTTTGTATTTCTGATGTATTCATTGTAATTTTTCCTCTTTCATTTCTGATTTTATTTGAGCCTTCTCTCTTTTTTTCTTGATGAGTCTAGCTAAAGGTTTGCCAATTTTATTTATCTTTTCAAAGAACCAGATCTTGGTTTCATTGATTTTTAAAATCTTTTTAGACTCTATTTCATTTATTTCTACTCTAATTTTTATTATTTCCTTCCTTCTGCTGATTTTGGGCTTCATTTGTTCTTTTTTTTAAGTTACTTTAGGTGCACTGTTAGATTGTGTATTTGGGATTTTTGTTGTTTGTTGAGGTAGGCCTGAATTGCTATAAATTTTCCTCAAAGAACTGCTTTTGCTGTATCCCATGGATTTTGGCATGTGTTTTCATTTTCATTTGACTCCAGGTATTTTCTTTCCTTTGATTTCTTCATTGACCCAATCCCTGTTTGTAGCACTGTTTAATCGCCACGTATGTGGCTTTTCCAATTTTCTTCCTGTAGTTGATTTCTAGTTTCATACGTCTGTGGTCAGAAAAGATGCTTGGTATTATTTCAGACTTCTTAAATTTATTAACACTTGTTTTGTGGCCTAATATGTGATCAATCCTGGAGAAAGTTCCATGTTCATTTAAAAAGAATGTGCATATGTTCTATATATATCTACTAAGTCCCTCTGGTCAAATGTGTCATTTAAGGCCAATGTTTCCTTATTGATCTTCTGTTTGGATGATCTATCCATCAGTGTAAGTGGAGTGTTAAAGTCCCCTACTAACATTGTGTTACTATCTATTTCTCCTTTTATGTTTGTTAATAATTGCTTTATATATTTACATGCTCCTACGTTTTGGGCATAGATATTTTCAAGTGTTATATTTTCTTGTTGCATTTTTCCCTTTAGCATTATGTAGTGCCCTTCCTTTTCTCTTGTTAGAGCTTTTGTTTTAAAGTCTGTTTCATCTGATATAAATATTGCTAGCACATCTTTCTTTTCTTTTTTGCATGAAGCATCTTTTTCCATCCATTCACTTTCAGTTTGTGAGTGTCTTTAGTTCTGAAGTGTGTCTCTTGTATGTAGCATATATATGGGTCTTATTTTTTATCCAGTCAGCCACCCTATGCCTTTTGATTGGAGCATTTACTCCATTGACATTTAAAGTAGCCATTGATAAATATGTATTTATTGCCATTTTGTTACTTCTTTTCTAGTTGTTTAGTAGTTCTTCCCTGTTCCTTTCTTCTTCTCTTGCTCTCTTCCTTTGTGGCTTCATGGCTTTCTTTAGTATTACATTTGGCTTCTTTTCTCTTACTTATTTGAGTATTTATTATAGGTTTCTGATTTCTGATTACCATGAGGCTCATATATGATATTATATGTATATAGCAATCTATATTGTGTTCATAGTCCCTTTAGATTGACCTCTTTCTAAGAACTCTACTCTTTTACACCTCTCCTCCCATATTTTATGTTTTTCATATCATATCTAACCTCTTGTTTTGTGTATGTGTAGACAATACCCTCTTATCATTGAAATAGATAAATTTAGTACTTTTGTCTTTTGAGCTTCACATTATCTTCATAGGTAGTTGATTTGCTACCTTTACTGTATTTTTGCCTTTACCAGTGATTTTATTACATTTTAAAAATAATTTTCCGTTTTTTTATTTGTGGTCTTCTCTTTCCAACTTAAAAAAGTCCCTTCAGTATTTCTTGTACAATTTTTTTTTTATGATAAACTCCTTTAATTTTTGCTTGCCTGGCAAACTCTTTATCTCTCCTTCCATTCTGA
This sequence comes from Equus quagga, assembly GCF_021613505.1. Lineage (NCBI taxonomy): Eukaryota > Metazoa > Chordata > Mammalia > Perissodactyla > Equidae > Equus > Equus quagga. The sequence continues at coordinate 71,828,241 of NC_060276.1, forward strand.
ATGATGACCTTGCTGGCTAGAGTGTTCTTGACTGTAGGTTTTTTCCTTTCAGCTCTTTCAATATATCATGCCACTCTCTTCTAGCCTGATAGCCTTATGGGTTTTCCTTTGTATGTCACTTGTTGCCTTTCTCTTGCAGCTTTTAGGATTCTCTCTTTATCTTTAATTTTGGACATTTTAATTATAATGTGTCTTGGTGTGGTCCTTTTTGGGTTTAACTTGTTTGGTGCTGTCTGTGCTTTCTGTACTTGGATGTCTGTTTTCTTCCTTAGGTTAGGAAAGTTTTCAGCTGTTATTTCTTCAAATAGATTCTCTGCCCCTTTGTCTCTCTCTTCTCCTTCTGGGACACCTGTGATGTGAATGCTAGTGTGCTTGGTATTGTCCCAGAATTCCCTTAGACCATTGTCATTCCTTTTTGTTTTATCTATTCAGCTTGGGTGATTTCCTGTAGTCTTTCATCCTGCTCACTGATCTATTCTTCTGTATCATCTACTATGCTATTGAGTCCCTCTAGTGAATTTTTCATTTCCAGTCTTATATTCTTCATTTCTGGTTGGTTCCTTTTTATATTTTCTAATTCTTTGTTGATGTTCTCACTGTGTTCATCCAGTCTTCTCCTCAGATCAGTGAGCTTTTTGTTTGAACTCTTGTCAAGTAGATTGTTTATTTCTGTTTCATTTAGTTCTTTTTCTGGGGTTTTTGTCCTGTTCCCTTGTTTGGAATGTATTCCTTTGCATCCTTATTTTGCCTCTATCTCTATGCTTATGAGTTAGCTACATCTCCTGATATTGGAGAAGTGGTCTCATGTAAGAGATGCCTTTTAAAGCCCAGCAGTGTATTTCCCTCTTGTCACCAGTCCAAATATTCCAAGAGTGACCTTCGTGTGAGTTTTGTGTGTCCTTTGCTGTAGCAGGGCTGCTTTTGCTGCAGGCACCCAGGGAGTCTAGGCTTTCCCCCTTGTGCAGCTATTTGTACATCAGGTTTAGGGAGCCCCAGCACAGTTGGCTGGAAGGTCTAATAGCACACTCCTGTTGCAGTTTTTCTATTAAATGAGTAAGCACCCAGTGTAACTGATTGCTAGGTTCAGGGGCTTACAATTGCTATAGGCCTCAGGCCTGTAAGTCTGTTTTGAGCTCTCTTAGGATTACAGCTTAATGTGGCTGGCCCCAGGCATAGGAGCACCCAATTTTTTCAGGCATTGGAATGTGGGGTCTATCCCCTATGATGCTATTTCAGAAGCACAGGTCTTCTGTTGCTGATAAGCCCCACCCCCACAAGTCCACACACACTATCAACACATTCCTTGCCCATGCGCAGATCCTGAGCTCCTGGAACATACCTTTTCAACCCACTGCAGAGGTCCCCACACTCTCCACCAACACATCCCACATTCCACCTGCTCCTCATGCAGGCCCTGCCGCCCAGAGGCAGACACTCTTGCTTGTCTGCAGAGGATCTAGGCACCCAGTATATGCAGGGCTACATGTAGTCAGAGGGCTTGCTGTTATGTAGGGTCAATCCTTAGGTGGGCTGCCTGCCCTAGCTGAGCTGGATTAAATTGGTGCTCTAGTGGGTGTGGCTGATCCCTGGGCTAACAGACCAAGGGAAGAACTCCAATGGCATTTGCCAGCATCTCTGTCAGCATGCCTTTACTAGTTCACAATAATGGCTGCTGCCAATGTCTCAAGCTCTGGAGATGTCTCACCTCTCACTGAGATGCACCCAGGTTAGTCTCTTTTCACCAAAGGACTGTTCACTTTTTTTCTGATAATTTTAACTTGCTTTCTTAGACAGGCCAGTTTGTGCATGGGCCCTTTAGGAGCTGGGTTTTTACACTTATGTCTGACAGCTTTTCTGGGGATATTCTCTCTTGCAGTTAATAGCCAGGAGGCTGATATAATGACACACATCTCAGTTGTGCTGAGTCTGAAGTATGCTTATAGGGGTAACATACCCCTACTCAGGTCCTCCATTCCTCCAAGGAAGGCTGCATACCTTAGGTTTGTTCTAGCCGAGCTGGTTGTGAAGCTCTGTGGCTTGCAGAGGTGGCTTTTTTTCTTTCCAGAAAGGAATTTCTGCCTCTTCTGTCTATGTCAGGACTGTCCCTTATTGTAGGGTTTTTTTTTTCCAGTTTTCAGTTCTCTCTCAGGGGTAATTTTACCAAGAATAGTTGTAACCTGGTTGTGTTCATGGCAGGAGGTGAGCTCAGAGTCTGCCTATGCTGCCATCTTGACGATATCCAGGGTATTATATTTTAAGATATTTTATCTAAGCCTCATGGTGGCCATAAGGGAAAAACCAGTAGTAAAAACACAAAAGAACATGATAAAGAAGTCAAAGCAAAAAGACTTCAAAACACACACAAGAAAGATAGTAGGATAATGCAAGGAAGAAGGAATCTACACAACAGCTAGAAAACAATAAAATGGCAATAGTAAGTTCTTACTTATCAATAATTTCTTTAAATGTAAATAGATTAAATTCTCCAATAAAAAGACATAGGATGGCTGAATGGATTAACAATAGGACCCAATTATATGCTCCCTACAACAAATTCACTTTAGCCTTAAAGACACACATAGACTGAGAGTAAAGAAATGGAAAAGGACATTTCAAGAAGTGATAACAAGAAAAGAACAAGGTAGCTATACTTATACCAGGGAAAATACACTTTAAACAAAACATGGTAAAGAAAGACAAAGAAGGTCATTATATGATGATAGGTCAATCCATCAAGAATATATAATAATTGTAAATATTTATGCACCCAACACTTGAGTATATAAATATATTAAGCAAAAACTAACAGAGCTGATAGGAGAAATAAACAGCAATATGATAATAGTTGGGCACTTTAATACTACACTCTCAACAATGGACAGACCATTCACACAGAGATTCAGTAAGGAAATAGCTGATTTGAACAACACTGTAGACCAAATGGACCTAACATTTATATACAGAATGTTCTATTTGACAATAGCAGAATACACATTCTTCTCAAATGAAAGTGGTTCATTTTCTAGGATAGATCATATGTTAGGCCATAAACCAAGCTTTAGCAAATTCAAGAAGATTTAATCATACCAAGTATCTTCTCTAACCACAATAGCATGAAACTAGAAATCAATAACAGGAGGAAAACTGGAACACTCATGAATACATGGAAGTTAAACAATACTCTCCTGAACAACCAATAGGTCAAAGAAGAAAGTAGAGAGGAAATAAAAATATATCCTGAGACAAACAACAATGGAAACACATCATACTAAAACTTATAGGATGCAGCAAAAGCAGTTCTAAGAGGAAACTTCATAGCAACAAATGCCTACATAAACAAATAGGAAAGGTATCAAAAATAGAACCTCCATCTACAATTCAACATTCTAGAAAAAGAAGTAAAAACTGAGCCTAAAGTAGCAGAAGGAAGGGAATAATAAAGATTAGAACAGAATTAAATAGAAAACAGGAAAACAATAGAAAAGATTAACGAAACTAATATTTTCTTCTTTGAGAAGATAAGCAAAGTTGACAAAATTTTAGCCAGACTACACAAGGAAAAAAGAGATAGAACTCAAATCAACAAAATTATAAATGAAGAAGGAGACATTGCAACTGATGCTACAGAAATATGAAGGCTCATAAGAGGCTACCATGAACAACTACATGCCAACAAACTGAACAGCCTGGAGAAAATGGAGAAACTTTTAGAATCATGCAGTCCACCAAGACTGAATAAAGAAAAAGTAGAAAATTTGAACAGGTCAATTATTAGTAAGGAGATTGATTAAGTAATCAAAAATCTCCCAATGAAGAAAAGCCCAGGACCACATGGCTTCACTGGTGAATTTTACCAAACATTTAAAGAATAATTAACTCCAATCCTTCTCAAACTCTTCAGAAAGATTGAAGAGGAGGGAACACTTCAAAACTCATTTTACAAGGCTAGCATTAACCTGATACCAAAGTCAAAAGAGGACACTACAAGCAAAGAAAACTACAGGCCAATACCCGTGATGAATATAGGTGCAAAAATTCTATATAAAATACTAGCAAACCTAATTCAGTAGCACATCAAAAGGGGCATACACCATGATCAAGTGAGATTCATCCCTGGGATGCAAGGATTGTTCAACATATGCAAATCAATAAATATGATACATCACATTAATCAAATGAAAAAAATTATACGATCATCTCAAAAGACACAGTAAACTCATTTGAAAAAATTCAACATCTGTTCATGATAAAAACTCTTAACAAATTAGGCAGAGAAAGAACATACCTCAACATAATAAAGGCCATATATTACAAGCCCACAGCTTATATCATATGCAATGGTAAAGGTTGATAGCTTTTCATTTAAGATCAGGGACAAGACAAGGGTGCCCACTCTTATCACTCTTATTAAACATAGTTCTGGAAGTCCCTGACAGAGAAATCAGGCAAGAAAAAGAAATAAAATGCATCAGAATTGGAAAAGAGGAAGTAAAGTTGGCTCTATTTGCAGATGACATGATTTTATATATAGAAAATCTTAAAGATGCTGTAAAAAAACTGTTGGATCTAATCAACAAATTTAGTAGTTGCAAGATATAAGATTAATGTAATAAAACGATAGTGTTTCTATATGCTAACAACAAATTGTCTGAAAAAGAAATAAAGAAAGCAATCCAATTTAAAATAACATCAAAAACAATAAAATACTTAGGAATAAATTTAATCAAAGAGATGAAAGATCTTTACACTGAAAACTACAAGACATTGATGAAAGAAATCCAAGAAGACACAAATAAATGAAAAGGTATTCCGTGTTCATGGATTGGAAAATTAATATTGTTAAAATGTCCACACTACACAAAACCATCTATAAATTCAATTCAATACAATCTTTATTAAGATTTCAATGGTATTTTTTACAGAAGTAGAAAAGAACCATCCTAAATTTTATATGGAACCATAAAAGACCCCAAATAGCTAAAGCAATTCTGAGAAAGAACTAAGTGGGAGGCATCATACCTCCTCATTTCAAACTATACTATAAAGCTGTAGTAATCAAAACATATGATACTGGCATAAAAACAGACATATAAACCAATGGAACAAAATTGAGAGCTCAGAAATAAACCCATGTATATGCAGTCAACTAACGTTTGGAAAGACAGACAAAAATAATCAATGGAGAAAAGACAGTCTCATAAGTAAATGGTAATGGGAAAATTGGATATTCACATGTAAAGAATGCAACTAGACCCATATCTCACACCACTGACAAAAATTAACTCAAACTGCTTTAAGACATAAATCTAAGACTGGAAATCATAAAACTCCTAAAAGAAAACACAGGAAAAAGACTCTTTGGCATGGGTCTTGGCAATGACTTTTTGAATATGACACCTAAAGCACAAGCATTAAAATAAAAAACAAACAAGTGGGACTTCAACAAACTAAAAAGTTTTTGCATATCAAAAGAAATGATCAACAAAATGAAAAAATGGGAAAAATATTTGCAAACTACATCTCTGTAATGGGTTAATATCCCAAACATAAAAAGAACTCTTACAACCCAGTAGCAAAAGAATAATAATAATGATGATGATAACAATAATAATAATCAATTTAAAAATGGGCAAAAGATCTTTTCCAAAAAAGATATGCAAATTGTTAACAGGTACATGAAAAGGTGCTCAACATCACTAATCATAAGGGAAGCGCAAATCAAAACCACAATCAGATATCACTTCACACCTGTTAGAATGGCTATCATCAAAAATACAAGAGATAACAAATGCTCGTGAGCATGTAGAGGAAAGGGAACCCTTGCACACTGTTGGTGGAATTGCAAATTGGCACAGCAACTATGGAAAACAGTGTGGAGACATCTCAAAAAGTGAAAAATAAAGCTACCATGAGATACATCAATTTCATTTCTGGGAATATATCCAAAGAAATGAAAACACTATGTTAAAGATATATCCACACCCCTATGTTCATGGCATTATTTATAATAACCAGGATATGGAAGCAACCTAAGTGTCCATCAACAAATGAATGGATAAAGTTGTGATATATATACAATAGAATATTATTCAGCTATAAAAAGAAGGAAATCCTGTCATTTGCAACAACATGGATGGACATTGAGGACATTATCCTAAGTGAAGTAAGTCAGACAGAGAAAGACAAATACTGTATGATCTCACTTATATGTGGAATTGAAAAAAGACACAAACTCATAGAAAAAGAGATCAGACTTGTGGTTGCCAGCAGTGGGGGTGTAGAGGTAGGGAGAATTGGATGGAGGTGGTCAAAAGGTACAAACTTTCAGTTATAAGATTAATAAATACTATGGATGTAATGTACAACATGATGACTTTGCTTAGCACTGCTGAATGGTATATTTGAAAGTTGTTAAGAGAGTAGGTACTAAGAATTCTCATCATAAGGAAAAAAGCATTTCTTTTCTATTTCTGTTTTTCTATCAATATGAGTTAATAGATGTTAACTAAACTTATTGTGGTAACCATTTCACAATATATGTAAGTCAGATCATTATGCTGTATATCTTAAACTTATACAGTGCTGGATGTCAATTACAGCTCAATAAATCTGGAAAAAATTCAATAAATGAGTACAGGCTAGGGACGAGAGGAAAAGCCAAAAGGTCAGAAACTGGTGATCTCTGTAAGGGAGTCAGGAACAAAGATGGAAGGAGTGAAGTGAGATGGTGAAATAATTGCCTTGAATGGAATTGCAGTAATGTCCAAGGCTCATTTTATTGACTGCTTTGTGGGTGGGTTGGTCTTGTTTACTTTTCTTTTTCATGGTACGATGACCTGATCCAGGTTGACTTTAAATCGTCTTCCTTCTAATCTCTGTGTGTGCCCCAGAGTTTGAAAGCTCTTGCTGTCCTGTATGAGGGCCACTGCCTTTCTGGTCCAGTGAATGGTCGTGAATGATCCTAAGTCCTCCTTATGGTTACCAGCTCCCCTACAGCTCTCCCTGGGACTTACCATTCAGAAGCTTAACATCAAAGCCTCATAACTGAAAAATATTTTATACTCCCAGCAACAAAACAAACAATTGGCAACAATATGATGAAGAGCTCACTCCCCCCTAGTTGGGAGTGGAGGGCAACAGATGAGCTCATGACTGGGAGAAAAATTAGCAAGACCTGGCCCTGTACTTCCTCTGGAATGGGGATAGGGTGACCATTACAGTATGAGAGAAAATGCTGAGCGCTGGATCTGGCAGGATGGAAATCTAATTCCAATCTTAACGTCTCTAATAGAAGAGTGACTTTAAGAACATGAGATTTAGAGTTAGGCACACCTTGATGTCCTGGCTTAGCAGCTTAGTAGCTGTGTGACCTTGGGAAAGTTACTTCATTTTTCAGAGCCTCAGTTTTTTGATCTGTAGAATGAAGATACTAATAGTACCCATCTTCTAGGATTATTGTGGGGATCAAATGACGTAATGTACATAAAGTGTTTAGCAAAGTGCATGACTTAATAGACGGTAGTTATTACTATTATTGCTCATTGTTGGAGTCCCTTATGATTCCTAGGCCTCAATTCCTTCAACTGCAAAATGGGATGATAAGGTCCAGCCTGCCTACCTCACTGGACTGTGGTGAGAACTACAGATAAAAACATTCACTAGCTCCAATGTGCTGCTACAGCTTTACATTAACCAGGCATGGTCACAGACTGCTGGAAGGAGTCATCTAGTCATCTGTCTCCACGAAGAACAAATACATAAAGAATTTTCTTCCCTATGTCTTTTTCTCTGAGAGGCTCAACCAATAAAATTCTGAGTGGGGCTCTATCCAGAGGATAATTAACTGATTAAGGGCAGCTAGAGATAAATCTCCCTTTTGCAGAAAATAGAAAATATTTGAGGAGTGGATGAGATTCTAGATGTGAGTACAGCCAGCACATGGCTAGAAAAATGGTAGCCAATTGCCTTTTTTGTTGTTTTCTTCTTGTTTTTTGTAAAAGAAGGTAAAGTAATATCAATTATTCTAGCTTCGGTGCTGACATCTAATAGCAGAGAAGCTGTGGCTGCGTACCAAGTAGCCATATTTCTGTAGCCACAGTTCCTGGATCAGTTCCTTTTTGAATAAATATAACTACATAGATTTACACCAAAGAGCCTGGAAAAACTTAATAGAATGTAATAATGGAATTACAAAGTTATAGCATGTCAGAGTAGGAAGGACACTTAGACTACAAAGTTAGAAACTTCTATCTCTCACCTGGGTAGATGGGCCACGGTGACATTTCACTGATGTTTTAGTTCAATTCTTCAAGAAGCATTTGTTGTGTCCCTATAATGTGGCAGAAGTATGCCAAAAGTTGGTGTATATTTGTGAGTGGCAAAATATCTCTGCCATCGTGGAGTTTATAGTACAGTAGAAGAGACAGAGAATATACAAGTAAATAAATGAATAAGTAAAAGCATATGTACAAAATTTGAAATGCTATAAAAATAAACAAGTACTGAGAGAATAATGGTGTGGTGGAGGAAAGAAAATTTGTTAAGATTGTTTGCAGACTGTGTTCAGGAGAAACCTCAGAGAGGATTTAACTTTTAAGCTGAGACCTGAAGGACAAAAAGGAACAAAGATTTTGAGAAAGAGCATTCCAAGAAAGGGTATCAGTGCACTCAAAATTCCTAAAGCCAGAAAGAGTTCAAAATAGTGAAGACTAGTGGAGCAGAATAAATTAGAGGAAGATTGATATGAAATTAAATTGGAGGGGTAAGCATTGGTTAGATATTGAAGGACATTGTAGGCCAAGGTATAGAATTTGGACTTTATTCCAAGTGCAATGGAAAATCATTGTGAGGTTAAAGCAGAGGACTAATATCTGATTTATATTAGTAAAAGTTTATTCAGCCTATAGTGTGGCAATTAAGTAGAAGGAGCAGTAGAGGAAGCAAGACCAATTAGTTCAGGCAAGAGATGATGGTAGCTTAGAATAAGATGATGGTGGTGGAAATGGAGCCAAGAGCATGGATATGGCATACCTTTTATAAGTAGAATCAAAAGAAATTAATAATGGAAATGAAGACACAGGGAGGGAAAGGTCAAGGAGAGTTCCCAAATTTCTACGTTGAGCAACTGCTGGATAGTGGTACCGTATACTGAGATTCAGAAGAAAACAGTTTTGAGGGTGTAGTGGTAATCAAAAGTTCAGTTTGGAATACAAAAAGATTAAGACATTTGCAAGACATTCAAGAGGAGGTGTTAAAAAGACAATTGGATATATAATGTCTGAAAAGAAGTCTGGGCTAGAGATTTAAATATAGGAGTTGTTTACCTACAGATGGTATTTATAAGGTCACTGAATGAATGATAGTACCTAGGGAAAGCATGTAAAAAGAGAAGTGAAGGAGCCATGCTAGGAAATCAAACCCTTAGGAACCCAGGGGAGAGATGGAGAAGTCAGAAAAAGATGTTGAGAATGAGTGACCAGAGTGATAGGAGTGAAGCCAAGAGTGGGGTGGTTCAGAAGACAAGAGAAGAAACTATTTCCAAGAAGGAAGGTGGTGGCCACCTGTGCCAAATGCTGCTGAGGGGTCAAGTCAGATGAGGACAGCAAAGCATCACTGAATTAATCAACTTGAGAATCATTGGTAACTTTGACAAGAGTACTATCAGTGGATGATAAGGGTAGAAATATGATTGGAGCACGGATAAACAACTCTTTCAAGAAGTTTGGCTGTGACTTGGAGCAGAGAAATGAGGTAGGTAGCTAGAGAGGTATAAGATCAAGAGGTTTTTTTTTTGGCTCTATTTTGTTTTTAAGATGAGAGATACCAAATAATATTGTGCTAATAGGAATGATTGACAATCAACTAGAGTGAGAGAGGTTGATGATGCAGGCAAATGAGAGAATAACCAAAGATATGGAGTCTTAATGAGGTGGGAGGATATGGGATCCAACATGAATCGCGAAGGGATTTACTTTTAAGACAATGGACGTCATCTATTGTGATATATGAGGAAAAGGAGAAAGTAGAAGGTGGCTTCAAGATGAAGATAGATTTGCATATTTTGTAATTAGAAGATATCTCCTGTAGGAGCTCCCATATGATTATTTCTATTTTCCCAATGAAGTATGGGGCTAAATCACTTGCTGAATGTTGGAGGGGTTGGGTAGGGTGAGAAGAGGACTTGAAGGAGGAATAGAAATTCACCAGGAGGAGAAGGAGGAGAAGGGTATTCTAAGCAAAGAGTAGACATTTGTTGTATTTGCTGCCCAGAAAACACTGCCCCATCTTCTAGTAAGAACACCCAAACTTTACTTGCCAGCGAGATACTCAGCTCCCATTGGATACAATTTGGTGGGGTTGTCAAAAAATGTGTCCCTCCCTTTTCCAGCTAAGGAGTGCAAAAATTACCTAAGCTAGGCAGATTGCAAGCATGTTCTCTGAATTTTGAGTAATGAACATTTGAAGCAAGGATATAAGAGTTGGAGCTGATTAATCATAGATAAACAGCCTTCAACTGTTCCTTCATTTTTGTGAGCTATCTCATATCATTCAAGGAAATTCCCTTTTGCTTAAATTAGATAAAATCTGTTTCAATAGTACATTCAACAAACATTTATTGAGTCTGGTATGTTCCAGTCACTATTCCAAGAGCTCAAAATACATCAAGGGACAAAACAGAAAAATATCTCTGCCTTTATAGAGCTTACATTCTAGTGTGTGGAGAAGACAAAAACACTAAACTGAATCAGTCATCTATGCTAGAAGGTGATATGTGCAATGAAAAACATAGAGCAAAGGGGATCAGGAGTTCTGGGAGAAGGGCAGGTAGCAATTTAAATAAAGTGTTTAAGGTAGGCCTCACTGAGTAAATAAAATTTGAGCAAAGACTTAGGAGGTAAGGAAGGCATACATATAGTTTTCCAGGGGAAAATCCTTCTAGGCACAGGGAATAGTCAATGCAAAAGCCTTAAGTCAGCAGTATGCCTGATTTGTTTGAGAAATAGCAAGGAGATCAGTGTGGCTAAAGAAAAGTGAACAAGGGAGGGAGAATAGGAGAGAAACAAGATCAGGCAGACCCTTAAAGGCCATTGTAACTCATTTGGCTTTTCCTCTGAATAAAACAGAGATCCACTGGATAGTTTTGAGCAGAAGAATGACCTGATTTGACTTATATGTTAATAGGATTAGTCTGGCTGCTGTATTGTGAATAGACTGTAGCTTACTTTAGCTGCTTACAGTCAAAGAACACTAATATATAAATGACACAAAAAGAATATATAAAGGCATAGAAACTGGAAATATCATACTGTGTTTGGGCAACACTTTGGGGAAGTAGCAGGGGTCAGATAACAGGCAATTTTGCATTCCATGTTAAGGAGCTTGGTCTTTACCTTGTAGGTAATTGGGAGCAGGTTTTAAGTGAGGCCATAAACTGTTCTAATTTGTATCTTCAAGATGATGCCACTCTAGTGGATGAACTGCAGTGGGGAGATCAGAGTCCAGAGCTAGGAATCTTCCTGGGCTCTCTCATTTACCGCTTGGAGTGCCTCCCCCAAAGCAAATATTTCCACGTGCCTGACCCCTATCTCAGCAGTTGCTTCAGTCTATTCTCTCTGTGTCTTTCTCTGTGGAAATGGAGAGCAGCTGGTCCTCCTCAGCTGTATAACCAGCCTTCAGGTCTTCCAAGTACTGTGTGATGCAGAAGGAATCTTCTGGGTGAGTTAATAAAGGGAGATTTAAGCCCCTTCCGCTTTTTTTGTGACCTAGTTTGGGCCTTGTAACTGGATCTGTGAACAGTTCTGTTGTGTTTTGAGTTTCCTAAGAGAAACAATCACTTGCCTTGGAAATGTCTACTCGCCCCATGCACCCTAGAGGTTCTCCTCATTTTGAAGTGTATGAATCTTACACCACATATTCAGCTGCACAAGAACTGTCATATTCTCTTGAAATCAAATCCTTCTGTGGTTATGGAAAATTCATCCTCAGTGCTGGAAAGAACCCTTCTCCCTAAGGTCTCAGAAGAATCCAGGAGGTTTCTATGGTGTCTATAAAGGGGGTGAAAGCATTTCAGTCTTCAGTCCATCATTGCTGGCAAAACTTCATGCTCCAAACTCACAAAGTCCCTGTGCCAGTCTGAGCATGGAAAACCTTACTAAGGCTGCACATCCTTATATATAGGATTCAACCTCCCCAAGTGTCCCATGCCCCCACTTCCCTATGATTTTCTGCAACAACCCTAAGGCTCAGCCAGCGAGCAACCTGTGGATCCTCTCTACCTAAATGAACACAGACTTATGTCTCTTTCCTAGCCTAGGAGAGTTTCTCTCTATCTTCCTGCTCTTACCTCTCTCCACATAAGTCACTCATCTCACTCCTCACCTCCCCTAACAAAATCTTTCCCCACCTCAAAGCATACAGAATGATGAAAACAAGGAAGGTAAGTTTTCTGCATATAGCTTATCTTTTTGCCCAGGAACACAAACTTCCCTTGACACAAGAGAGAACACAGAGTCTCGATACTTCTTGGACTGTATGCAGACTGTTAGTTACCTTCCAATATCAATTCTCCCCTTTCTCCTTTATTAATAGAACCCTCACATTTTAGCTGGAAAAGTGGCTGCCCAGTAGAAAGACTACATTTCTCAGCCGTCTTTTCAGCTGGGTCTAGCTCTCTGACTTACATTCTGGCCAATAGACTGTGAGCCAAAGCAATATGTGCAATGACCAGATCCTCTTTTAAAATAAAAGGGTATTCACCTCCTTACTTCCCTTTCCACTTCCCGATGGCTGAAATTGAGGAGTGGCGGTGAGAGCTGGAGCAGGCATCGTAACTATAATATGAGTATTTGGGAATTTTTAAGAATGACAGAATAACTATATAGAGCCTGGGTCTTCAAATGTCCATAATTCAAGTGCCCAGCACTATTAAGTGTCCATGTTAACCCTGGACCACTGACCAGAATTTTATAAGAAATAAGCTTCTATTTTTTAAGACATTATATTTTGGTGGTCTGTTTGTTACATAAACCAAACATGTATCTTAACTGATGCAGAATTTGGTACCAGAATTGAGGCACTGCCACAGTATTTAGCATGTGAGTGGCATGCAGAGAGAACACAAATAGTGCAAGCTAGAAAGCTAGTAACCTTAGGTATACCATGGCAAAACATTTGTTAATCATATTACTAGTGATTCATTGTAAGCCAGATCACATTCTAACAGAGCCCCTACCTATGGTGGTACTGGTTGAAAATACCATGTTGGTATGTATTAGCTGCTTCTTGCCACTTTTAACAAAGTCCAATGAAAGAGAAAAATGTAAACTGACTTAAGTGGTGACTTTGGCCATAGTTGGAGGTAAACATGTGGCCCCCAAACCTTTCTCAAGCAAATCCTCTTAAGAATTTCCTGTCAGACACTAGTACTAGGTGTCAGCCTAGCACCAAAGATCAAATTGTTTCAGATAGCTTCAAGGTAACTGCTATCAAGATAAGAGGGAGGAAGGATAAACAGAATACAGATATCAATATGTAACGAATTAGTGTTTTAAAGTATAAAAATTATTTCTTGGATGCTTAGAAAAATTACAGGTTGGGTACCTCCAAAATTTTTCTCCTCCAAAAAATCAATGGGAAAACTGGCAGAATTGTCAGCTTCAACTTTTACAGAACTCCGGAAATTAATCAGTGGCTTGCAACAGTCTGGGGAGCATTTATTCAAGAAAAATAGAAGAATTTCAGTAAGAACAGTGAGCTTCACAGCAGTTTGAATTGGTCTATTCCAATTCTTCTCTTTCCAGCTCTGTGGTAGCTTTGAAAACCAACAGCCTGCAATGACAGTGAAAACCAACAGGCTTGCAGCCACTGGAGGGGGAATGGGGCATGAGCTCCTTCAAAGCCTCCTTCCCAGAGAGCTGTCATTATTTGACCTGTCTGGTGGTTCCCTGAAAGATCCCACTTGCAAGAATATCTTTATTTGAACTGACTCAAAATTGCCTAGTGTGAAAAGACTTTTCCCTGGGGACACTCACCAAAACTATTTAGAGGTGATTTAATTTAGAGATGGATAATATTTAAGGCATACAATAGGCTAACCAAAAACCTTCAAGGAAAAGTTGGTGAATGAGATACCCATAATGGCTTTGAAAAGCTATGACATATTCTTTGGAATCTAAAAGGCCAGACGTGTGTCTAGGGCTGTGTGTATGTACAGGGCTGTGTGCACACTTAGAAAAACCTGAGAAGGCCCAAGTCTCTCACCTCTGGCTAACCTTGAGTCTCTGAACAAAGAAGAAGTGAAGGCTAAGGCAAAGTTGCCAACTGCCTGGCCGAGTGTTGAAGGCATATTCCAATATATACTTAGAGCCTCTTGGCAAAGACTAGGAGACTCATTAATTCCAGACATTTAAGGAAGTTTCTGTTCAATCATTAGCTGACTACTAATCTAACCAGGCAGAGACTTCAGTGGCCACAAGATCAAAGAATACAGAATTAGTTTAAAAAAGTCAATAAACAACCAGTACAACAAACAGCAATAAGGACAAATCCTGAGGAGGAGGGAAAACTGATTTCCAGAGTTGCTACAATATATGTAAAGTGTCAGTTTTCAACATTAAAAATTTTAAGACATACAAAGAAACAGGAAAGTAGGGCCTATATACAGGGGAAAAGTCAGTGGCAACTGTTCCTGTGGAGGCCCAGACATTGAACTTACTAGACAAAGACTTTCAATCATCTATTTTAAATTTGCTAAAAGAACCAAAGAAAACCATGTCTGAAGAATTAAAGGAAAGTATGAGAATTATGCCTCACAAAATAGAGAATTTCTAAAGAGATAGAAATTATAAAAATGAGCAAAATAGAAATTCAGGAGCTGAAAAGTATAATAACTGAAATGAAAAAGTAACTGGAGAAGTTCAATAGCAGATTTGAGCTGGCAGAAGAAAGAATCAGTGAACTTAAATCAAAATTATCCAGTCTGAAAAGCAAAAAGAAAAGAGATTGAAGAAAAGTGAACAGAGCCTAAGGGACTTATGGGACATTACCAAATGTACCAATGTATACATAATGGGAGTCCCAGAAGGAGAGGAGAGAGAAAAAGGGGTGGAAAGAATATTTGAAGGAATAATGGCCAAAACTTTCCAAATTTGATTAAAAACATTAATCTACACATTCAGGAAGCTCAACAAACTCTGGTAGGATAAACTAAAAGAGATCCACACATACACACTTAATAAACTATCAAAAGTCAAAGACAAATGGAGAATGTTGAAAACAACAGGAAAGAAGTAACTCATCACATACGAGGATCCTTGATAAGATTAACAACTGATTTCTCATCAGAAACCACGGAGGCCAGAGGATGTGGGATGATATATTTAAAGTGTTGAAAGAAAAAACTGTCAACCAACAATTTTATATGTAGCATAGCTATACTTCAAAAATCAAGGAGAAATTAGGACATTCCCAGATAAACAAAAACGGAGAGATTCATTGCTAGGAAACCTGCCCTACAAGAAATACTGAAGAGAATCCTTCAGTCTGAAATGAAAGGAAACTAGAGAGTAAATCAAATCCATATGAAGAAATAAAGAGGAATGGCAAAAGTATCTACATTGGTAAATACAAAATTTACTATAATTTTTTATAATTCTTTTTTCCTCCTATCTCATTAAAAGGCAACTGCATAAAGTGATAATTATAAATTTTTTTATGGGCATACAATGTATAAAGATGTAATTTTTGTGACCATACTAGCACAAAAAGGAGGGAGGGAATAGTGATATAAGTTTTTGAGTGAATTATATTGCCAAAGAAATCACATCCTAGTTTGAAAAAACTTTTTACTGTTTAATCTATAAATCAACATGGGCTATAGACCTAAATCAGGAGGATGACTACAAATGCTGAATAATCCAAAAGAAAGAATACTCTTCAATGCCCACTTCAGAACTGGCACAGATAATAATGGACATTGAAGAACCAGGGGCTGCAGAGAACAATAGACAAAAGTGTTACTCCCAGGAAACAGCCAGGAACCCCCAGAGCTAAGCAACAAATTTACTTAAACTGTCTGGGCAGGGGATTTTTCCAATTCCTGCCCACTGAGACTTGATAATTGCTTTGTACCAGTAACTACTGTGTGCTTCTCATTCTCCCTTTTACAAATGAAAAGTATCATTTCCTTTCCTTGCCTGTTCATACTCCACCAATATATTTTGGGTATTGGGGGTAAAAAGGTAGATAACATATCTCATATGTTATTATAGTAATCTCATATAGATCACTAAACTATATGAAGCTACATTCAGATCTGATGGAGATGACCGTGCATAACCCAGAGATCCTGAATTTGGTGCCAAACTCGGTGACCGAGAGGAACTTTGGTTTGTCCAAATTTCCTGGGAAGGAGTGACTGTGTTCTCTGTGTTGAGAGGATTGGAGTGTTCAAGTCAAAGGACAGTATCTGTAAAGAATATTGTGTGTTTCGCTATTATCCATCCTCACCTTCATGACCTTCTCTCATTTCCACTGGTTTGGAATGTAGACATGATGGCAGGAGCTGGAGCAGTCATCTAGGACCATAAGATAAAGTCTTGTTTGTAAAAATGAGAGTAAAGTGGAAGAAGCTTGGGTACCTGTCACTGTCAAATCTCTATACCTAGGATGTCCTGGGATGAATATGGACAGACTATCATGTGAGAGAGAAATAAATATCTATCTCATTTAAGCCACTATATTTTTAGATTATTTCTGCTAAAGTAGTCAATTATGCAACCTAACTAATACAGGGTATGTGTGTATGAGGAGTGCAGTTTGGAATCAAGTGGTGAAGGAAATTATACGGTGAGAACAAAACACAAAGTAATATCTAAGTCAATCATGCTGCCACAATCCTCCACAGAGGAGACGTATTGAGTTCTGACAGATCTCAGAAGAGGCTTCCCTAATAGCTCTTTCCTTTTTGCTGGAATCCAAATGCCTGCTCTTGCTGAATAGTTATTTTTCCAGAGTAGAGGTGGAATTTTGGTTTTATCTTATGCAGTGAGTTTGACGAATGAGGCTTTGAAGTTTTAAAGGGGAACCTCACTGTCAGCCCTGTCTCCTTTCTTCAATACTTCCTTTTGACTGGGTCCTACAAGGCTCCCTTCTAAGGCTCAGAGGTTAAGTAATTTTCTGAAGTTACACATCTAGGGAGACACAGAGACAGAATTGTAAGTCATGTCTGCCTGATTCCAAAACCTCTTCTTTTAAGTATCATGCTCTCCCACCTTGTGTCTGCATCCCACCTGATAGGCTTCCTGGATGGTGAATGGCTCTTGCCAAGTAGTGGGCACTGCTCTGCCTCATTTCTCCTGGGATGTCTGCCTGGCTGAATTTCAACTCAACCATTGCTATATCCCACCCCTCTATCATTGTGCTTGACCTGCCTGACTGCACCTTTGGAATTGTGCTCTTTTTCCCCAGCAGATGGGAATCGTGTTAGTACCTATGCCCTCTTTTGCATTGCTGCAGGCAGGCATCATGCCTTGAACTCTAATATCAAGCAACTCCCACATTATCCTATGCCTCAAACTTTCTGGGCATAGAGGGACAAGCAGTGCTTATCTTATGGAAACATGGATTGGTATGAAGGGTATGAGGGAGGCCTTCTACTCTGAGCTATCAGCTCTCCTTGCTCCTCAGACTGAAGTATGGAACTCTCCTATGAAAACACCATTCCCTTGGTTTAACAATATCATCTTATTACGTCTTGTTTTAAAGTAAACATTTTTAAGAAATTAACATTGAGTACTTATGTGCCAAGCCCTATCCTTGGGATATTACATGTGTTACCCAGATAGCTGCCCTCTTGTAGCCAGGATTGCTGATTGTCTCTCAACTAGCAATTCCCTCCTCCTCCTTGCTGTCAGAGCCCTAATGGGCTCAGTGGCAGGTCCTGATTTATCTAAGTAAAAAGTGGTGTTTCATTGTCCTTGCCAGTGATTGGTTTAAGGATGGGCTTGTAGCCCAAGTTTGACCAATGGAACACGAGAAGTCTGCCCAGAGGCATAAGGGAAGGTATAGCTCCTTTTCTTCTGCTAGATCAGGGTTTCTCAACAGCTGGGTTACACACTGATGTTTGAGACTAGATAATTTTTTGTTGGGGCGAGCTGCCCTGTGTATTAGAGGATGTTTAGCAGAGTCCACGACCTCTAACAGATGCCAGTAGCAAACCCCCTACATGATAACAATTAAATAACGTCTGCAAGCATTACCAAATATCCCCTGGGGGGCGGAGTCACCACTTCAGAGAGCTAGCTGTTGTTGGTTCCAGATGTGATACCTGAAACAGTGGCACCAACTTGATTAATGAAGGGAGCTAACCCAGAGAAGAGCTGACATACTGAGAATGGGATAGTGGAAAGGTGGGAAGAACCCGGGATTTTGTATTTGTAGAGGCACTGAATTACCAACCTTTGGATTGCCTTTCCTAGGACGTCTTTTTATGAAAAATTGTACAATACTTACTATTTACATCAGTTAGGCTGAGATTTTATGCTTACTTGCATATATATCCCTCATCTTCCTCTTTAAGCTCTGCCTTTCAATAAAATCTTATTAGAAAAAAACATTATTGAAGAATACAAAATTTTACTGAAAATTTTGTAAGAGAGATGAAGGCATGAGTTTATATCAAACACATCTCAGCAAAAGACTTCAAAAGTCACCAACGATGACAATATTTAATCTCTCAAATTCATCTTTATGTCTGTTTAGCCATAAGTTTCTCCCTCACCTCTCTCACTTTTTTCTTTTCCTAACACAGTGCTCAGTGTTCACATGTTCTTTTATTGTGTAATATGCAAAGCAATTCTGCTCTATCCCTAAACTTGAACACTCTACTCATCTCAATGCTCAGAAAAAACACTGAGGTTAATAGAACCCATCATCCTCAAATGGATGGATCAAGTGTTTTCACTTCAGCATAGACTTAGGGGGCTCAGACCCTACTCCATCAAGCACAGTATGAAAGTATTTCTCCAAAACACATAGTATTAGTTAGAATTAGGTATTGGCATGCCAGTGAAAAAAAACAAAATATAACATTGGTTTATACAAGATGAGTAGTTGTTTTTATCTCACATAAAAGAAGTCCAAAGGAAGTCAGGCCAGGGCTGGTATGTCAGCTTCACAATATTATCACAACCCAGGCACCTTCTCAATTTGCATTCTGCTTCCTTAAGGTACGTTCTTGCTCTGACGTCTGCAATATAGTTGCCAAAGTACCAGCCTAACGTCTGTGTCCTGGGAAAGAAAAAAAAGGGAGGAAAGACAAAAGTGTACATATCGTCTCCTTTTAAGGAGCCTTCAGGGATGCCTCACTCTCAACTTCTGATTATATCTTATAGGACAGAACTATGTCACATGGCCACCCCTAACTAAAAAGAAGGTTGAGAAATGTAGTGTTATTGTATGTGGACAGATTGCAGCCCCAATCTGTGCGGTGCTGGTAAATAAAACCATCACTGTGCTGATAAGGAAGAAGAACAGAAAGGGCTCCTGAATAGGAAACTACCAATCTGTGCTAGTTGCTACAATGTCCTCTGTGAGAGAAGTTCTGGAAACTTCAATTTTCTTTATCTTATTATACATATATCACCTCAGTTTGTCTTTACAAAAGACCTATAGGGAAAGGGAAGCTCAAAGTTCTCAATACCATTCATCTCATAGGTAGTGGAACCAGGAACTGAACTCAGTTTTTCTGATTTCATAGACCATACTCTACACGTATTAAGCCTTCCAACTAGTTGGAAATGGAAAACCAAAGAGATAATCTCTCCAGACCTTCTCATTTTACAGTTGGGGAAGTTGAGTCCCACAGAGAGGGAGAGAGTGGCCTAAGGTCACATAAGAAGTTAGTTACAGAGCCAGAACCCCAGAACTCTTTCCACTATATCTTATGCAATGATCAGATAATGAGTAGGGTCCAAGACAGTTTAGAAGGGAAAAGTTAAAAGGAAAAGCAAATCGTCATGGGTAGGGGTATTGATCATAGGCAGGCTCCCACTCTGTCTCTAAATTCCCTATTCTAGTCCTCCATTTCCTTCCCCACATGGCTGAGTGGAAAATAAAAAGGGCAATAGGTTGATACCAAGGAGACTTGTTTTGCAGTTCCAGCTCTACCACAATTTCATTGTTTGCCTCTAGGAAAGCTACTTGATTGCTCTAGAATCTCAGTTTCTCAACCTGTAAAATGATGAGGATGATTGTTAAGGACACTAACACTGACATTCTGTGATCTTGTAATACAAGATGCCTAGTTTCTACTTGGGCTATAGGCCAAGATACATTTCTGTAATTTGGAAGGTGAAAGGAGAAAGCAAGAACTAGAAGGGAAGAGTGAGAAAGGAGATGTAACTTAGCAATAGGCTGAGGAGTTGAGGCGGAGGCACACAAGCAACAAATGAAACCTCTTTGGAGTAAACAAAGCCAGCATATTCTTGGGATTCCAAGAAGGGCTTACTACCAGAAGTCCAGCCCACGGCCCTTGTCAAGACTGACAATGCAACTGAAGTACCCATGGAGTATTTAGCCTCCACTTCCCATCAGGAGTGTTTTTTACATTGCTGAGCTATTCTCTGCAAACTGAGGCAACAGAAAGGATAAGGTCGTCATAAAGGTAATGCTTGAATAGAGGACTCTGGGTAGTATGCTGGGGAGAGTTCTACTTCCAAGGCTGTTTATATAATTCCCCCAGAATCCTTGAGAGACCCCAAGGAGGCCCCATGACTCTCTATCCTTTTTCCCTGAGCATATTCATTCCACTTGATTGTTCCTCAGCATCAGTTGGCCTTTAATAAGCTGCGTTTTGTCACTTTGCCATTATGCAATCCAGTGACTTCCGTGGAAATGAGAAAGTTTATATTCTAGCACTGAGGATTCTTGGAAATGGATGGAGACTGAATCAGAACTTAGGAATAGAGGCAGAGGAAGGAGAAGAAAGGGGTTAGAAAGGATTGAGAACTAGGCCTGACTCTGCCATTGAATCTCTGAGGAACCCTGGCTAGTCAAGACCTTGCCTTCCCTGAGTCCCAGTTCCCTTAACAATGAAATGAACATGTTGGCCTGGATCAGTGGATTTCAAAATGTACTCCAAGGATCCTATAGCTCTATGAAGTACTTCAAAGAACACCTGAATATATATATATATATATATATATATATATATATATATATATGTGTGTGTGTGTGTGTGTGTGTGTGTGTGTCTATGTGTGTCTGTGTCTGTGTGTGTGTCAGTGTTCTTTGTGAGACTTCATTTTTCAAAAAAATAACTGTCCTCTTCAAAAGTTAGAAAACCAGTCAGCCCAATGGTGTCTAAGAGTTTTGATTACTTTGACATTCTGGGATTATCATGTTCTAAGAACTGAGTCTCCTCTCTCTTTCCCGGCATCCACCTAGCCTCAGAAAAGTATCATTAATAGAGGGTGTGGTAGTGGTGGAGGAAAGAGAGAGATTTGTGCAACACATTGGATTCTATTGTAATTAAGGGAAAAAATTTCCAAGTTCAAGACAGAAGATAATGAAAAAGGAGAGGGAGAAGCTGGAGACAAGAGGAGACTTCCTTAACTGTGCATGATACCTTGAGAGATTATCTATTTGGATAGATAGAAGGAAGGAGGCCACGCTGAACTAAGTGGCTCTTTCCTTCTACCTGGAGTGTCCTCTCGACCTTTTCTCTTTCTGATAGAGCTTTACTACTCAAGAAAAATTCCTTAAGAGGTGCTGTATTAGGCTATCCCAATGTCCAAGTTTTCTTTTTATCCAAACTAAAAAGAATTAAACGTTTTTTTCTTGTTATAAAAGTAATTCTGAAAAGTGATGTCAGCAAAAATGGCAGACCTGGGAAATCCACGAGCTTGTCCTTCCACAGAAACACTGGAAAACCTGTCATGATGAACTTATTGACTAAAAATAGCAGCAATTCTTTGTGGTTTACCTTACACTTGCCACATCACCCATACCCTGTCTTGGTGGCAGTCTTGAAGACAGCATCCTGCAATCTTGCAGTCGGTTCCCACTGCCAGGGACAGCAAAGCCAATCTTATTCTCAAAGAACTGTGATTCCCTATTCTGATCTTCAGGGTGGCTCCCTGAAGGACAAATGTAAAGGGCTTGCTTTTATTTCACCTAACTTGGAACTCCCTTGAGGTGACAAAAAGTGTTTGTCAAAAATATTTAAAGACAAATGAATCAGCAATGTCTGCTGGGACAAAGGATATCAATTAGGGCAAAAAGTAGACATACCAAAAGCCTGAGAGAAAAAGATAGGGAGTGAGATGCTATGGGGAATAAGGGCTTTGAAAGTTTTCACATATTCCTGGGAGTATAGAAGTCCACATGCATGCCCAGGGCAGGAAATATGCTCAGAAAAGACCTGAGAAAGCCCTAAGCTCTCATTTCTGGATTACCTTCAAGTTCTGCACAAATAGGAAGTGAAGGTAAAGGAAGGGTTGTAAACTACTCTGCTGAATGTTGAGGTTATGGTTAAAACACAAGTAGAGCCTAGCTACAAAACCTGGAGATTTTTTTTTGCTTTGGGACTTTAAGAAAATCTTTGTTAATTCACTAGCTGACCACTAAGCTAATGGAACAGTAACCTCCGTGACCACACATGAAAAAGATCACAGTCTGTAAAAGTAATATAGAAAAGTCACTAAACAAACAACTGCAATGTACAACAAGCAGCCAAAACAAACCCTGGGGAGGTGGGAGAATCTGACTTCATGTGTTGTTCAAAAGGTCCAGTTTCAAAAAGAATTAGGAGTCATGCAAAGAAACAAATTGTAGTCCATTAACAGGAAAAAAAAAAAGAAATTATCCTTGAAGTGGCCCACAAATTGAACTTAGTAGACAAAGACTTTAATTATCTTAAATAGGCTCAAAGAGATACAGAAAGCTATGTACAAAGAAAATAAAGGAAATGAGGAGAATGATGTCTCATGTCTCACCAAATAGATACTATAAACATGGAGATAGAAATTAGCAAAAGGAACCAATTAGAAATTCTGGAGCTGAAAAGTACAATAACTGAAATGAAAATTTCACTAGAAGGGTTCATCAGTATATTTCAGCAGACAGAAGAAAGAATCAATGAACTTGAATATAAAATCAATTAAAATTATCCAGTCTGAGAAGCAGAATGAAAAATAAATGAAGAAGAATGAACAGACCCTGAGGGACCTGTGAGACACCATCAAGTGTACCAACATATACATAATGGGAATCTCAAATGGGGTGGAAAGAGAGAAAGGGACAGAAAGAATATTTGGAGAAATAATGATCCACAAACTGAACTTCCAAAGCTTGATGAAAAACATTTGTCTACACCTCCAAAACCTCACTCAACTCTACAGAGGAAAATTCAAAGAAATTCACTCTGAGACACATTATAATCAAATTATTGAAAGCCAATGACAAAGAGAGAATCTTGAAAGCATCAAGAAAGAAGTGACTCATCATGTATAAATGAACCTCAATAAGATTAACAGCTGATTTCTCATTAGAAACAATGGATTGTAAATGGACTAAATTCTGAAATTAAAAGATAGAGACTGGAAAAATGGATTAGAAAAACATGGCCTAAGTATGTATAGTCCAAAGAGACTCACTTTGGATCTAAATAAACTGAGAGATTTTAAAGTTAAAGGATGGAAAATGTTATTGTGTGCAAATAGTAAGCAAAAGAGAGCTGAGGTGGCTATTCAACAAAATAGACTTTGTCAAAAAATGTTACAAAAGACAAAAAATTACATTATATGTTGATAAAAGGATCAATCCATCATGAAAATATAGCAATTATGAACATATACACACCTAACAAAGGAGCTCCTAAATATGGACAAAATTAAAGGAAGA
The DNA here is from genome assembly GCF_021613505.1 of Equus quagga. NCBI lineage: Eukaryota > Metazoa > Chordata > Mammalia > Perissodactyla > Equidae > Equus > Equus quagga. The sequence goes on from NC_060276.1 coordinate 71,852,142, forward strand.
AATAGACAGCTTTACAATAATAGTTAGAGACTTTAACACCCCACTCTCAATAAAGAATAGAACCTATAGAAAGAAGATAAATAAAGAAATAGTAGACTCAAAAAACATTATGAACCAACTAAACCTGATGGACATATATAGAATATTCTAACCAACAACAGCAGAATACACATTTTTCTCAAGTGTACATGGAACATTTTCCAGGATAAAATGTATATCAAACTATAAAACTATGGCAAAATTTTAAAAGACTGATGTCATATCAAGTATCTTTTGCAACTGGAATGAAATGGAATGAAACTGGAAGTCAGTAGGAAGGAAAGCTGGAAAATCAGAAAGAAAACTGGAAAATTTACAGATATGTGGAAATTACATAGCACACTCTTGAAAACCAATGGGTCAAAGAAGAAATCAAATGAGAAAGTAGAAAATATCTTCAGACAAATATAAATGAAAATATAACATATCAAAACTTATGAGATTCAGCAAAAGTGGTATTAAAAGGGAAGTTTATGGCAGCAAATGCTGACCTTAAAAAAGAAGAAAAATCTCAAATAAACAATCTAACTTTATTCATCATGGAACTAGAAAAAGAGTAAACTAAATCCAAAATAGAAGGAAGAAAATGAATTTTCTTAGAACAGGAACAAATGAAATAGAGAATTGAAAAGCAATAGAAAAAATACACAGAAACTGAATTGGTTTTTTGAAAAGATAAGAAATTGACACATCTTTAGTTAGACCAAGGAAAAAAGTGGAAGATTCAAATAAATAAAATCAAAATAAAAGATGAAACTTTACATTGCAACTTATTCTACAGAAATAAAAATAATTATAAGTAGGTGCTACCAACAAATTGGATAATCCAGAAAAAAAGGATAAATTCCTAGAAACATAAACCTACCAAGACTGATTCATGAAGCAATAGAAAACTTGAACAGACCTTTAACTAGTAAGAATATTGGATCAGTAATCAAAAACCTCACAACAAAGCAAAGCCCAGGACCAGATGGCTTCACTGTGAATTCTATCAAACATTTAGAGAAGAATTAAGGTCAATCATTCTCAAATTCTTCCAAAAAATTGAAGAGGAAGGAATACTTCCAAACTCATTTTATGAGGTCAGTATCACCCTGATACCAAAGCCAGGCAAAGGCACTACAAGAAAAGAAATCTACAGGCCATTCCTGATTAATATAAATGTAAAAATCCTCAGCAAAATACTAGCAAACAAAATTCAACAGCACATTAAGTGGATCATACACCATAAACAAGTGGGATTCATTCCTAGGATGCAAAGATGTTTTAACATATGAAAATCAAATCAATGTGATAAACCATAGCAACAGAATTAAGAATAAAAAATTCTAGAGATCTGTGTTACAAAAATGTGCATATTGTTAACAAGAGCGTACTACACTTAAAAATTTTTTAAGGTGGTAGATCTCATGTTATGTGTTTTTATCGCAGTAATTAAGAAATACTGTACACAAAGAATTGGAAGAAAAATCAGTGACTTTATCAAATAAGATTCCTTTAATCCTAAAACTTTTACAATTACACAATTAAGAAAAATAGTATTTTAAAATGAGAGAGCCATGTTCTTATAAAAACGATTTAAAAACTCTATCTACATATCAGCCTTATCACATAAATTTAAACTTTTCTGGAAGAACTCAAATAATAGTGTTATAAAACAACATGATTATGGAAAAAAAAATAAACCTGAAGGAACTGGAGAACAGTAAAGTCAGCCAGAACTTGAGTGGATAAGATCCTGGAGAGACAGAAAAGTAACTGACACACAGAGAAGTAAGCCTAACATTTGTATCCCTTTTATTTTCCCTCAGACCTTTACTAATTTGTAACTGGCACAAAGTTGAGAGGTTGAAAAGCTCAGAAGAAAGCAGAACTAAGAGTTTGAGAAGCTGAACAGAGCTTCAACAGTCTCACAGAGCAGGAGAGACAAAATTTTACCTCAAAAACCTAATAAGTTTGAGAGGCCTTGGTGAACACCTCAGATTTTCAGATGACACACTTGAAGGACAGGTTGGTTCCTAGGAGCAAGAGTGAACTGGAAAGAGACCAACCCTCACAAATATTGGAACACGACTTCAAACCAGTTCAATCCCAGACTGGATTAAATTGTCCTGCCTCTGTTCTATCTGCCTACCAGATGCAGAAGTAATATCATGCATAACCTTTATATTTTTTCAATGTCCAGTATTCAGTAAAAATTTACCTACACAAGAGGAAACATGCTTAAGATGAAAAAAGGCAATAGGAAACAGACCCACATTTGATCTATATTTTGCATTTGTTAGAGTTGGACTTTAAAACAACTGTGATTTGGGGCTAGGCTGGTGATGTAGTGGTTAAGTTTGTGCACTCTGCTTCAATGGCCCAGGGTTCTTGGGTTCAGATCCCAGGTGTGGACCTACACACTGGTCATCAAGCCATGCTTTGGTGGTGTCTCACATATAAAGTAGAGGAAGAATGGCACAGATGTTAGCCTAGGGGAAAACTTCCTCAAGCAAAAAGAAGATTGGCAACAGACGTTGGTTCAGGGCCAATCTTCCTCATCAAGAAAAAAAGGAAAATAAATGTGACCATTCATTAAACAAAACAGAAGATAGAAAACTTCAGTGGAGAGAAGAAATCTACAAAAAAAGGGTCAAAATAGATATTTCATAACTTAAAACACAATAATTAAAATTCAAAACTAAAAAGATGACTTTAACAGCATACTAGGCATGGCTAATGAGAGGATTAGTGAACTTTAAGATAGATCAGTAGAAAATATTCAAACAGAAGTATGGGGAAAGAAAAGATGGGAATATCGGGAAGAGAATAAGAGATGTATAGGAAATAGTGAAAAGGTCTAACAGGGGTCTAAATGGATTCCCCAAAGGAGAGAAGAATGAAAAGAGAGCAGAAGCATTATATGAAGAAGTAATGGTGAAGACTCAGAACACTGCTGTAAGACATAAAGCCACAGTTTTAAGGAATGTTATGAATCTTAAGCACACCAAATACACCATAGGACAACTGAAAAACAAAGATAAAGAGAAATCCAAAAGGCAGCTAGAGAAAAAAAAGACACATAACCTTCAAAGGAGTAACAATAAGAATAAGAGCAATAAAAAGTTGTTTAATAGATATGAAAGCATCCAGAGGACAATAGAATATTGTCTTTAATGTCTTAAAAGAAAATGACCGCCAATTTAGGACTCTCTTCCTGGCAGAACTCTTCTTCAACCATAAAAGATGAATAAATATATATTCAATTAAAAAAAATGAGGACATGATTGTCAGCAGGTCTTCCCTACAAATACTGAAGTAAATTTTTCAGGCAGCAGGAAAATTATTCTGGAGGAACACACTATAAACACTATATCAAGAGCAACATAAATGGTAAATGTTAGGGCTAATCTAGATTAGTATTTTCTCTATGAAACAATAAACAATATCTTGAAAGATTTAAAATTGATGTACAATCAAAATGCATAAAAACAAAGTACAAAATGCAAGAGGGAGTAAATGTGGTTTAAATGTTCTGAGAATCTTATATTGTCCAGGAAGCGAAAAAAGAAGACATTTATATTAGACTCTAATAAGTGAAGAATTATTATAATCTAGGGTGATGACTAAGAATAGTAAAAATAAATGTAAAACTAACAAGGGAAGGGAAGAGGAAAATGGAATAACAAATATTATTTGATTTATCCGAAATAAGTAAAGAAAGGGAAGATAAAAGGACAATTAGTAGGTGGGACAAATGGAAAACAAATAGTAATATGCATATTTAAACACAAATATAACTGTAACTACATTAAATTTTAATAAAGCATTCTTCTTAAAAGTCAAAAACTGTCAGACTGCATTAAAAATTAAGTAAATACTGCTTATATGAAGCAGATCTTAAATATAAAAATATGGAGAAAATGTTGAGATAAAAAGTTAAGATTGATAACACTACAAAAAGGAAAGAGCAAATTCATAGTCATATTGGGCAATGTTGAAATACCTCTTTAAGTAACTTATAGAACAAACTACAAAAACATCAGTAAGGAGACTGAAGATTTGAACAGAAGATTAGCAAATAGGTATAAAACACTGCACCACTGAAGAATGAACATTATTTTAAACTGTACAGGAAACCGTTACCAAAATTGACACTACGCTGGGCTATAAAGCAAGTCTAAACAAATTTAGAAAGTTGAAATAAAATAAAATATATTCTCTTGCTATAATAGAATTTACCTTGAAATCAATAACAAAAAGATAATTAGGAAATCTCAAACTGCCTGAAAATTAAGGAGCACACTTCTAAATAATCCATGGGTCAAAGAAGAAATTATTGTAGAAATTAGAAAAATATATTGAACTGGGTGATAATGAAAATATGACATACCAAATGTTGTATGAAGCACCTAATGCCATACTTGGAGGACATTAAATGCATATATAAGAAAGCATAGCATTGTATATATTAAATACAAGAAAGCATAGCATTAAATGATATATAAGAGCACTGAAAATCAATGATCTGTATATCCATTTCAAGAAGCTAGAAAGCTAGAAACAAATTATACCCCCAGAAAATAAGAAGACTGGAATAATAAAGATGAAAGCAGAAATTATTTCAATTAAAGACAAACTTACAATGGAAAATTTATCAAAGCCAAAAGTTGGTGCCTTAAAAAGTCTAGTAAAATTGATAAACTTCTGGCAAGAAATAATCAGTATAATTCACCATATTATCAGACAAAAGAGAAAAATCACATGAACATATCAATTAATACAGAAAAAGTACTTGACAAAATTCAATACCCATTCATGACCAAAACTCTTGGAAAACTGGACAAAAAGAGGAGCTCCCTCAACTTGATAAATAATATTAACAAAAACTTATAGCTAACATCATACTCAATGGTAAAAGAAAATCCAAGTATGTTCACTCTTACTACTCTTGTTTAACATAGTAGGGAGTCATAACCAGTTCTATAAAGCAAGGAAATAAAAAAGGCATACAGATCATAAAGGAAGAATTAAAATTCTCCCTATTTGCAGATGACATGGTGATCTCCATAGGAAATCTCAAAAATCAAAAACCCTCAGGGGTTGGCCCTATGGCCGAGTGGTTAAGTTCTTGCACTCCGCTGCAGGTGGCCCAGTGTTTCGTTGGTTCGAATCCTGGGCACGGACATGGTACTGCTCATCAAACCACGCTGAGGCAGTGTCCCACATGCCACAACTAGAAGGACCCACAACGAAGAATATACAACTATGTATTGGGGGGCTTTGGGGAGAAAAAACAATTAAAAAAAACACCTCAAAACCTTCAGAACTAAATGTGAGTTGAGCAAAGTTGCAGGATACAAGATCAACATATAAAAATTGATTGTATTTCTATATGAGCAATAAACACATGGAAATTGAAATTTAAAATACAATACCATTTATCTTCACTCAAAAATTCAACACTTAGGTATAAAACTAAAAGCAATTCTATTGAGAAAGGATAGTCTTTTCCAATGATGTTGGAGTAATTGGACATCCAAAGGCCAAAAAAAAAAAAAAAATCTCAATGTAAACCTTACGCCTTATACAAAAAATTGTCTCAATTATATCATAGATTTAAAGGCAAAATATAAAACATAACACTTGTAGAATAAAACATAGGTGAAAAATATTGCTACCAAGGACTTGGCGAAGAGTCCTTAGTCATGATACCAAAACCACGACCCACAAAATACAAATTTGATAAATTGTACTTCATTACTTCCTTAAAATTAAAAACTTTTGATTTGCCAAAAATCCTGTTAAGATGATGAAAAGACAAGCTACTGACATGGAAGAAAGCATTTGCAAAGCACATATCTGACAAAGTACTCACGCATAGAATACATAACAAACTCTCAAAACACAGCAGGAAATATCAAACAATCCAATCAGACAGGAATAGACATTTCACTGAAGAGGCTATACGGTTGGCAAATAAACATATAAAAATATATTTATCACCGCTAATCATTAGGAAAATGTAGATTTAAATCACAAGAAGATGTCACTATACATCTATTAAAAGAGTTTAAAAAATAGTGATCACATCAAATGTTGATGATGATTCATAGAAATGCTCTCTCATACATTGTTGATAGGAATGTAAAATGGTACAACCATTCTGGGAAACAGTTTGGAAGTTCCTTAGAAAAATAAACATACACTTACCATACAGTCCAGAAATTGCAATCTTGGATATTTATCCCAGATAAATGAATATTTACATACACATAAAAACCCCTACATGACTATTTAAGACAGCTTTATTTATAACAGCCCAAAATTTGAAACCAAAATATCCTTTCATAAGTGAAACAAATGTTGGTACATTTGTACCATGAAATACTACTCAGCAATGAAAAGAAATGAACTATTGCTACACACAACATCTTGGATGAATCTCCAGGGAATTACTCTCAGTAAAATAAATGATTTCAAATGTTATATACTGTATGACTTCATTTATATAACAGTTTTGAAATAGTAAAGATATATAAAAGGAGAACAGAGTAGCAGTTTTGGAAATATTGACCTCATAAAATGAACTGATAAGTGTTCCCCTCTTTTCTATTTTCTGGAAAAGATTGCGTAGAATTTATGTTAATTCTTTAAACATTTGTTAGAATTCCCCAGTGAAATCATCTGGCCCTAGAGATTCTTTTTCAGGAATTTTTAAATTATGAATTCAGTTTATTTAATAGTTACAGAACTATTAAAACTATTTATTTCATATTGGTTGAGTCATGGTAGTCTGTAGTTTACAAGGAATTTGTTTTTTTTTATCTAAGCTTCAAATTTATGTGCCAAGTACTTTGTAGTATTCTCTTATTATAGTTCTGATGTCTGCAGGGCCTATAGTGATATCCTGTTTCATTTCTGATATTGATAATTTGTACCTTCTCTCTTTTTTCCTTTGTTAGTCTTGCTAGATATTTGTCAATTTTATACACCTTTTCAGAGAACCAACTTTTTATTTCATTGACTTTATTATTTTTCTGTTTTCAATATCATTGTTTTCTGTTCTTTATTCCTTTCTTCTTCTTACTTTGGGCTTAGTGTACCATCATTTTTCTAGTTTCTTAATGTGGCAGCTAAGATTATTTATTTGAAACTTTTCTTCTTTTCTTATGCTTATAAATGCTTAGTCCTATAGATTCCCCTCTGACTCCAGCTTTGACTGTCTCACACAAATTTGATACGTTGTAATTTTATCTTCATTAAGTTCAATGTACTTTTTTATTTCCATTCAGACTTCCTCTCTGATCCATCATTTATGAGTGTGTTGTTTGGTTTGTAAGTGTTTGCAGATGTTCCTGTCATCTTTTTTTTACTAATTTCTAGCTTGATTCTGTTTTGGCCAGAGAATACAATCTGTATAATTTTGATTCTTTTAAATGTATGGAGGTTTGTCTTATGGCCCACATTATGATCTGTCTTGGAAAATATTCCGTGAACACTTGAAAAGGATATTTATTTTGCTTTTGTTTTGTGGAGTGTTCAATGTATGTTGGTTAGGATTTGTTGGTTGGTGGTTATGCTGAGTTTTTCTATATCCTTGCTGATTTTTTTTTTCTAGTTGTTCTATTAAATTTTGAGAGAGGGGTGTTGAAGTTTTTAAATATAACTGTGGACTTACCTGTTTCTCTTCGGTTTTATCAGATTTTGTTTCACATATTTTGCTGCTTTGTCATTTGGTGCATACACACACTTACGGTTTCTATGTCTTCTTAAAGAATTGACCATTTTATGATCGTTTAATGTCCCACTCTGTCTCTGGTAATTTTCTCTGCTCTAAAGTCTACTTTATTTGATATTGATGTAGCCAATCCTTTTTTTTGATTAACGTTTTTGTAAATGTTTGATTGATTAATGTTTTGATTAATGTTAGAATGGCATATGTTTTTCCACCCCTTTGCTTTCAAATTATATATTTTTAGCATCATATAGTTGGGTGATTTAAAAAAAATCAATCTGACAATCAGATCTGTCAATCTCTGTCTTTTAATTTTTGTATTTAGACCATTTAAATTGTTATTATCGATGCCTTAGGGCTTAAGATTGCAGTTTTATTTTTTTGTTTTATTCTTCTCCTTACTGATTTTTGTTTCTGCTTTCTTTTTCCTACTTCCTTTTTACTTGAACATTTGTTAGAATTCCATTTTAATTTACCTATATTGTTTTTAAGTGAATCTCTTTGTATAGATTTTTAGTGGTTGCTGAAGGTCTTACATTAAACAAGCATAACTTGTCATGGGCTACTGATGTCAACATTTTACTTGTTCAAGTGAAATGTACAAACTTATCTCTCTTTATGTTCTTTATCTTCCTCTTTTATAATAAAATCGTCAACTATTTTCTCAACATTCATTGGGAATCATAGATTGTATTACAATATTTTCTTTAATTATCAAATATAATTGAGAAAACTCAAGAGGAGAAGGAAAGTCTATTGTATTTACAGACGTTTTTACTCTTTCCAGTGTTCTTTCTTCCTTCTTGATGTTACGAGATTCTGTTTTTTATTGTTTCCTTTCCGTTTAGACAATTCCCATAGCCTTTATTTTAGATTGGGACTACTGAAGGCAAATTCTCTTAGTTTTCCTTCATCTGAGAATGTTTATTCCCCTTATTTCCAGAATATATTTTCACTGGATTTGGAATTCTTGGTTGACAGTTTTCTTTCCGCACTTGAAAAACGTGTTACTATCTTCTGACCACCTTGGTTTCTAATGAAAAACTGATGTCATTCATATTGCTTTTCTCCAATAGGTAAGGTGTCATTTCTCTCACTGCTTTCAAGAATTTTTCTTTGTCTTTAGTATTTAGAAGTATAATTATGATGTGTGTTGCCATGGATTTCTTGGGGTTTAACTTGTTATGGATATGCTCACCTTCTTTAATCTGTAGGTTTCTTATCTTTTGACAAATTTAAAAAAATATCAGTCACTATTTTTTTGAATATTTTTCAGCCCTGTGCTCTTTCTCCTCTCCTTCTGGGGCTCTGATGACACAAATGTTCTCTCTTCTATACTTCCACAGGTCCTTTAAGTCCTGTTCATTTTTTTCAACCTGTTTTCTTTCCATTGCTTAAATTGAATGATTTCTATTGCTTTATCTTCAAATTCACTGATTCTTTCCTGTTTTCTTCCATTTAGCTTTAAAGCCTGTCCAATAAATTTATTTGATTTTATATTTTTCAGTCATAAAATTCCCTTCTGTTTTTTCTTTATATCTTCTATTTCTTTGCTGAGATGTTCTCTTTTTTCATTTATTTCAGGCTTGTTTTCAGCTACTCACTGAATCATTTTTATAATGACTGTTATAAAATCCTTGTTAGGTATTTCCAACATCTGTGTTATATCAATGTTTGTATCTATTGTCTTTTCACATTAAAGTTGAGATTTTTATGTTTCTTGGCATGATGAGTTATTTTCAATTGGATGCCGGTCACTTTGATCATTATGTTATCAATCTCCAGATCCTATTTAAAACTTATGTCTTAGCATGCCTCCTGTGACACCACTCCAGGGGAAGAAATGGGTGCCCCTCATTACTGCTGAGTGTGTGTGGGATTCCAGGGTCCTCACTAAGCCTCCACTGATGTCTAATTTTTGGTGTAAGAACTCCTTGTTACTGATTGGTGTGCAATGAAAGTTTAGGCTCATCACTAGGACTTTATTGGCATAACTCTGGTTGATTCAATTATGAGATACTGTTCTCCATATAGCCTCCACTGAGATTGTGGTGGATTGGGGCACTTCTTTACAACTAGATGAGGCTAGAAGTTACCATTGGGGGACGGTGGAATTTCTGGCTCTCCTCTAGGTACTACTCCAGTGGGGAATGAGAGTAGCACTTTGTTATTGCTAGGTGGGGATGGAAGTCCAGGTTTCCAATGCAGTCTCCTTTGACACCAGGGTGTGGGTATTGTTACCACCAGGTGGGAATCAAAGTCTCAGCTTTCCATTCTGTCTTCTTTGATGCCACCCATGTGGTATGATGAGGGGTGACTTATTATTCATAGGTGAAAGTGGACGTCTAAGTGCCCCACTTAGCCTTTGCTGGTGGAGGTAGAGAGATGCCACATGTTTTTCCATATTGTTTGGTTGCAGTAGGTGGCTATTGTTTGGGGATTTTCTATCTTGAGTGGCTGCCCTCATTTCATGGTCCTTTGATAGAGAGAACTGGCTTTTCTTGTAGCTTTTTTTGGTTTGCACCCATTGGCCTTTCTGATCTTCCAGTTTCTCCACCACCCAGTGTTGCATATATGAAGCAAAAGGAAGTCCAAGGGAGCCACTGCCATGTTGGCCATAGGGTCTTGAGATCCTTAGTTTGTATTCCTTCTTTTTGCCACCTTTCAGAGCCTTATGTTAATTTTATATGTAGTTTTCAATATTTTAAGTTGAACTCACATAAGCAATGGTGACAAACACATATACTCAATCTTGTTTAAAATTAGAAGCCAAGAAGTGTGGGTTTTGCATATGGATAGACAAATTGACCAAGAGAATAGATTAATAAGTCTAGAGACAAGCCTACATATATATATAGACCCTTGATTTATAATAAAGATAATATTTCAGAGCAGAAGGGAAAGGTTTTTCAATTAATGGTGCTGAGTTAATTGGTATGCATATGGAAGAAATGAACTTTTGCCGTACTTCACACAATGCTCAAAAATCAATTGTAGGTGCATTGTATATCTATATATGAAAGGTAAAATCATAGAGTTTATAGAGGAAAATATCTTCATGATTTATTTATAGGACAAAAAATACTAGACATAAAAAATTGATAAATTGGACTGCATTGCAATTAGGACACCAAAAGAGGATGAAAAAACAAGGATACAGAGTGGGAGATGATATAGCAACAAATATAACCAGCAAAGATATATTCAGAAAATGCAATAACATCTCCTACAAATCAATGAGGAAAAGATTGCTGACCAAATAGAAAAATGGGCACAAAGTTTAAGAAATATCAGAAAGGACAATATCTCAGTAGCCAATAAACACATCGAAACTGTTCAACATCCTTAGTCATGAGGGAAATGAAAATTAAAACTATAAAGGCTTCTCTGAACATAATGGAACCAAAGTATAAATCATAACAGAAGACAACAGGAGTATCACCAAACTTGGAAATTAACAATACACCTCAAAATAATACATGGGTCAAACAGGAAGTCTCAAAGGAAATTTTAAAAATACTTATAACTGAGTGAAAATGAAAATACAACATATCAAAATTTGTGGCATGCAGTTAAAGCAGTGCTGAGAGGGAAATTTATGGAACCAAATGCTTACATTGGAGAAGAAGAAAAGTCTCAAATCAATAAGTTAAGTTCCCACCTGAAGGAACTTGAAAGAAAGAGCAAAATAACCCCAAGCTAGTAGAAGAAAATAAATAATAAAGATAAGAGCAAAAATCAATAAAATAGAGGTGATGTCAGCATCATGGCAGCATAAGACATCCCTCCATTTTGCCCCTCTCCCTTTTAACAAGTAAAATTTGGCGTCCATTTATGAACAAAAGTGCCTCTGTGAGAGTTGTAGAATCCAACATCGTATACCGAGGGACAAAGGAGGAATCTTTCCCATGTGTGAATAGGCAGACAGATCTCAGTATAGGCTGTGGTACCAGCAGAAGCCTCTGAACCAATTCCAGCCCCTCTCAGCCACAATCAGGGAAAACTTGGAGAGTGCTGACTTGGGCTGGTACCCAACAACAGAAGAACATTTTTAGAAGTCTAGGCTTCCTGAAGAAAGATTCCAGCACTCCATTGGAGCAAAGTAAAATGAGTTTGGATATATTGCAGAGGGTAAGAGCAATGTTGCCAGTACTGCCCCTTCCCCAAGGTGGCACAGCATAAGACTGAACTAGCCAGTAACTACCACTACCAGAGGGAAAGGAACAATGATGAGTGAGTCCCTGGCTTCTCCATCTGTATGGAACAGTGATGGAGAAACCTGCTTCTGTCCCACAGCACCCAGAATATTGAGGTAGGACCTCTATGACTGGTAAGAATGAGATCAGGAAAGAGGCAGATAAGAATATCAGTGGGCATTTAAGAGATATAATTCCAGCTAACTTAGCTTAGGATTCCAGCAGGTCGCCCACCCATGAACTGCTGGGAAAATCTCACCTGAGGATTCCCCCACCTGGTCTTCAGTCATCCCTACTGCCCAGAGTGTTAAACCCACACCTCCCCCACTATACGACAAGCTCCTTGTGCTTGATTCCAAGTGTGACCTCTGGTAGACAGAGAATGCATGCAGAAAACAGGCCAGCATGCTGTAGGTAAAGGAGAAACCACAAACTTGAGCTGTAGTGCCACATTCTGAAAACAAAAGAGAGGTTTCCAGCAGCCAGCCTGGTGAGTTGTAAGATCAAGAGAAAACATACAAGTTTAAGAATTCTGCCACAAGAGGGAGCAAGAAATGTGGAGCAAGTTTGTCCATACAAGGTCTGAGAAAGCTTCAGAAATAAGCAGGACCAATGAAAGGTATCTCCCATCTGAAGGCAAGTAGAAAGAGTGGAGGAGGTGACTGCAATGTCTAATGTGCAAAAAGCAATGCAAAACTCCAAGAAACATGCAGAGTAAAGGAAACACCAAAAATAATGATCCTCCAGTAACTGAATTCAAAGACATGGAATTTTGTAATTTACCTAATAAAGAATTCAAAATTTCTATTTTGAGGAAACTCAATGAGGTACAAGACAATACAGAAAGATCATTCAACAGACTCAGGAAGCAATACATGAACAAAATGAGAAATTTAACAAAGAGATAGAATTCATAAAAAAGAACCAAACAGGAATTCTGGAGCTGAAGATTCAATGAATGAAAGAAAAAAACGCAATAAAGAGCATGAACAGCAGAGTAGACCAAGCAAAACATAGAATCTGTGATCTACAGGTTCAGAACTTTGAAATAACCCAGTCAGAATAGAACAAAGAAAAAAGAATGAAAGAGAAAAAATCCTACATGATCTATGGGACACCACCAAATGAACAAATATCAGAATAGCTGGAGTTCCAGAAGGAGAATAGAGGGAGAAGGGGGCAGAAAGTTTATTTGAAGAAATAGTAGTAAGAACTTCCCAAATCTGGGGAGATACTAGTACATTCAATTTCATGAAGCTAATAGATCACTCCATTATCACAATTCAAAACAACCTTCTCCAAGACATATTATAATGAAATTTTCAAAATTCAAAGACAAAGAGAGAATCCTAAAAGAAGCAATAGAAAAAAATTGTAACCTACAAAGGAATCCCATAGGAACCTGTAGGAATCATTACCTACAAAAAAGTCTGTTGATTAAGCCATCAATAAATTTCTCAGCAGAAACCCTACAGACCAAGAAAAAGTGGAATGATATATTCAGTGATGAAAGAAAAAATCACCAGCAAATAATATTCTATCTGGCAAAGTTACTGTTCAGAAATGATGGAGAAATAAAGATGTTCCCAGACAAACAAAAGTTGCAGGAGTTCATTACCACCATGCCTACCTTTCAAGAAATTTTGAAAGGAGTTATTCAAACCGAAATAAAAATATACTAGTTTGTAACGTGAAAACATACAACTCACTGGTAATGGTAAATATACAGTCAGATTTAGAAAACTCTACTCATGTAATATGATGATGTGTTAACCACTCACATCTACATATAAAGGTTAAAGGAAAGGGGTATTAAAATAGCCATAGCTACTATAATTTGTAAATGAATACACAATGTAAAAAGAGGTAAATTTGATATCAAAAACATGAAAGGGGAGAGTAAAAGTGTAGAAATTTTGTATGCAATCATAATTAAGTTTCTATCAGTTTAAAATGGACTGTTTTATCTATGAGATGTTTTATGTAAACATCATGGTAACCACTAAACAAAAACCTATAGTAGATTTCCAAAAGATAAAGAGACTGGACTTAGTGCACCACTACAGTTAATAATCAATTCACAAAGTTAGGAAGAAAGAGAGGAAAAAAGGAAGAATGAAACTACAAAACAGGCAGAAAGTAATTAATAAGGTGGCATTAGTAAGTCCTTACATATTAATAATTACTCTCGATATAAATGGATTAAATTCACTAATCAAGAGCACAATGTGGCTGGATGGATAAAAAAACAAGACCCAACTATATGATATTTACAAAAGACTCACTTCAGCTTTGAGGACACACATAGGCTCAAAGTGAAAGGAAGGAAAATAATATTCCATGCAAATGGAAACCAAAAGAAAGTAGGAGAAGAAATACTTATATTAGACAAAATACACTTTAAATCTAAAATGATAACAACAAATGAAAGGTCATTACATAATGATCAAGGAGTCACTCCATCATGAAGATATACCAATGACAAATATATACACATCAAATATCAGAACATCTAAATATATTAAGTAAAGGTGAACAGATCTGGAGAGAGAAATAGACAATAAAATAATACTAGTGAAATTCAATACCCTACTTTCAGCAATGGACAGGTCATCCAGATAGAAAATCACAATGAAACATTGGAGTTGGGCCATACATTAGACTAAATGAACCTAACAGACATATTTAGAACATTCCATCCAACAGTAGCAGAATATATATTCTTTTCAAGTGCATAAAGAACATTCTCCAAAACAGATCATATGATAGGCCTTAAACAGGTCTCAACAAATTTAAGAAGATTGTAATCATACCAAGTATCTTCTGACCACAGTGGTATGAAATTAGATGTCAACAAAAAGAATGGAAAATTTACAAACATGTGGAAACTAAACAACACACTACTGAATCAATGGGTCAAAGGAAAAATCAAAAGGGAAATTTAAAAAATGCTGAAACAAAAGAAAATGGAAACGCATATCACAGAAACCTATGGGACCCTGCAAAAGCAGTTCTCTTAGAGGGAAGTTTATAGTCATAAATGCATATATCAAGAAAAAAGAAAGATCTCAAATAAACAATCTAACTTTACACCTCAAGGAGATAGAAAAGGAAGACTAAACCAAGCCCAGAATTAAGAGAAGGAAGGGAATAACAAATTTCAGAGCAGAAATAAATAAAATACAGACCAGAAAAACTGTAGAAAAGATCAAGAAAACTAAAAACTGATTTTCTGGAAAAGATAGACAAACTGACAAACATTTAGCGAGACTAAGAAAAAAAAGACGTAAAAAATAAAACCAGAAATGAAAGAGGAGACATTACAAATTATACCACAAAAATAAATAAGCTAATAAGAGACTACTGTGAACAAATATATACCAAAAAATGGATAAGCTAGAAAAAAAATGGATAAATTCCTATTAAAAGTATAACCCACAAAGACTGAATCAAGAAGAAGTAGAAAATCTGAATAGACCCATAGTAAGTAAGGAGACTAAATTTGTAATCAAAAACCTCTCAACACAGAAAAGCCCAGGACTAGATAGTTTTAGTGGTGAATTTTACCAAACATTTGAAGAACGCCAATCTTTCTCAAACTCTTCAAAAAATTCAAGAGGAAGGAACACCCCTGAACTCATTTTACAAGGCCAGCATTACCCTGATACCAAAGTCAGATAAAGACAGTACAAGAAAAGAGAACTATAGACCAACATCCCTGATGAATATGGATGTAAAAATTCTCAACAAAATATTATTATGCCAAATTCAACAAGATGTTAAAAGGATCATACAGTATGATCAAATGGGATTTATCCCTGAGATGCAAGGATGGTTCAACATAAGCAGATCAATAAGTGTGATACACCACATTAATAGAACAAATTATAAAAATAATGTCATCACCTCAATAGATGCATAAAAAGCATTTGACAAAATACAACATCCTTTTATAAGAAAAACCCTCAACAAATTGTTACCTTTAGGAATACACCTCAATATAATAAAGGTCATATATGCCAAACACACAGCTAGCATTATATCCATGGTGAAAATTCGAAAGCTTTTCCTCTAAGATCAGGAACAAGACAAGGAAAACCACTCTCACCATTCTTATTCAATATAGTACTGAAAGTCCTAGCTAAAGCTATCAGGCAGCATAAAGAAATAAAATGCATCCAAATTGGAAAGAAAGTAGTAAAATTGATGTCATTTGCAGATGATATAATCTTATAAAAATAAAATCCTAAAGATTCAATCAAAAAACTGTTGGAACTAGTCAATAAATTCAGTAAAGTTGCAGACGACAAATCGTCAGAAATCAGTTGCATTTCTATGCACTAACAATGAAATATCTGAAAAGAAATAAAGAAAACTACCCCTTTCACGATAGCATCAAAACAGTAAAATACTTAGAAATAAATTTATAATTTAACCAAGGACATTAAATATCTGTACAGTAAAATCTATAATACTTTGATGAAAAAAATTGAAAAAGACACGAACATATGGAAAGGTATCCCATGTTCATGGATTGGAAGAATTAATATTGTTAAAATGTTCATACTACCCAAAGTCATCTATAGATTCAATGCAATCCCTATCAAAATTTAATGGATTTTTTGTAGATATAGAAAAAGCATTCCTAAAATTTGTCTGGAAACACCACAGATCCCAAATAGCCAAAGCAATCCTAAGAAAGAAGAGCAAAATGGGAAGCATCACACTTTCTGATTTCAAACTATATTGCAAAGCTACAGTAATGAAAACAGTATGGTACTGGCATAAAAATAGACAAATTGTGCAATGGAATAGAATATAGAACCCAGAAATAAACCCCTGTATATAAGGTCAACTAATATTTGAAAAGGGAGCCAAGAATACCCAATGGGGAAAGGATAGTCTCTTGTATAAATGGTGTTTGGAAAACTAGACAATCACATGCAGAAAAATGAAATTATTCCCCTATCTTACACCACTCACAAAAATTAACTCAGAATGGATTAAAGACTTAAAAATAAGATGTGAGGGGCGGGCCCCATGGCCGAGTGGTTAAGTTCTCAAGCTCCGCTGCAGATGGTCCAGTGTTTTGTTGGTTCGAATCCTGGGCGCGGACATGGCACTGCTCATCAAACCACGCTGAGGCGGCGTCCCACATGCCACAACTAGAAGGACCCACAACGAAGAATATACAACTATGTATTGGGGGGCTTTGGGGAGAAAAGGGAAAAAAAAATCTTAAAAAAAAATAAGATGTGATACCATAAAACTCCTAGAGGAAAACATTGGGAAGAAGCTCTTTGACATTAGTCTTGGAAATGATTTTTTGGATATGACACCAAAAGCATAAGCGACAAAAGCAAATATCAACAAGTGGGACTACATCAATCTAAAAAGTTTCTGCAAATAAAAGAAACAATCACCAAAATGAAAAGGCAACCTTTGGAATAGGATAAAATATTTGCAAACCATGCATCGGAAGAAGGATTAATATTCAAAATGTATAATGAACCCATATGACTCAGTAACAATGACAACAAAACAAACAACCAAATTAAAAAATAGGCAGAGGAGTTGAATAGACATTTTTCCAAAGAATTTATTCAAAGAGCCAACAGGTACCTGAAAGATGTTCAATCACTAATTCTCAGAGAAATGCAAATCAAAACCACAGTGAGATGTTACCTCACACCTGTTAGATTGTCTACCATCAAGAAGACGAGTGATGACAGATATTGACAAGGAAGTGGAGAAAAGGGAGCCCTTGTGCACTGTTGATGGGAATGTAAAGTCGTTCAGCTGCTATGGAAAATAGTATGGAGGTTCCTAAAAAAATTAGAAATACAACTACCACGTCACGTCACCCAGCAATCTCGCTTCCTGGCATATATCCAAAGGAAATGAAAACAAGATATTGAAAAAATATCTGCACATCCATGTTTATTGCACCATTATTCACAATAACCAAGATGTGGAAACAACCTCAGTGTCCATCAATGGATTAAGGTGTGCTATATTGGGCCAGCCCAGTGACACACAGTTAAGTTCACATGCTCTGCTTTGGTGGCCCGGGGTTAGCTGGTTTGGATCCTGGGTGCGGACCTATGCACTGCTTGTCAAGCCATGTTGTGTCAGGCATCCCACATAAAGTACAGGAAGATGGCCACGGATGTTAGCTCAGGGCCAGTCTTCCTCAGCAAAAAGAGGAGGACTGGCAGTGGAAGTTATCTCAGGGCTAATCTTCCTCAAAAAAAAAAAATAAAAGATGTGGTATATATTTATACAATGAAATATTCTTTAGCCATGAGAAAGAAGGAAATCTTGCCATTTTTGACAACATGGGTGGACCTTGAGGGGATTACGCTAAGTCAGATAAGTCAGACAGAAAAGGAGAAATACTGTATGATATCACTTATATGTGGATTCTAAAAAAGCCAAACTCATAAAAATGAGAGCAAAATGGTGTTTATCAGGGGCTGGAAAGTGAGTGAATTGGGAGATGTTTGTCAAAGAACACAAACTTGTAACTAGAAGATGAATAAGTTCTGGAGATCTAATGCAGCGCATGGTGATTATAGTCAATAATACTGTATTTTATACTTCAAAGTTGCTAAGACACTAGATATTAAATGTTGTGACCTCAAAAAAGAAATGATAATTCTATGCTATAATAGCTAATTAGCTAATGCTACAGTGGCAATCATGTTGCTGTATATAAATATATCAAATCAAAACATGGTACACCTTAAACTTACACAATGTTATATGTCAATTAAATCATAGATATATATATATATAAATAAAAATACAGACTCCCAAACTCTAGCCTAGACCTGCTGGCATTTGTATTTTTTTAAACAGCTTAATTGAGGTATTATTGATATTTTAAAAGCTGGACACAGTTACTGTATAAAATATGATAAATTTGGAGATATGCATACATCCATGAAACCATCATCACAAAGTAACAAATATATCCATGTCCTCCCCCAAAATAAGAAATCAATGAAATTGATAATGGAAAAACAACAGAGAAAATCAATGAAACCAAAAGGTGCTTCTTTGAAAAGATCAATAAAATTGACAAATGTCTAGTGAAACTGACAAAGAAAAAAGTGATAGAAATTACCAATATAAAAAATGAAACAGGGCATATAAGTTCAGATATTGCGGTCATTAAAGTGAAAAAAAGGGAATACAAGAAAGAACTCTATGCATATAAATTCAACAACTTAGATGAATGGATCAATTTCTCGTAATTCACAAACTACCAATACTCATCCAGTATGAAATAGACAAGCTGAATAGTCCCAAAGAAATTGAGTCCAAAATTTAAAAAGATGTTAAAAAAGAAATCTTCAGGTTCAAATGATTTCACTATAATATTATACCAAGCATTTAGATAGGAATCTGTACCAATTCTACCTGGAATGCAGAAAACATCATTTTTTCCCTCTTGAAGTTTATGGAAAATAAATAGTAAACAAATAACTATAAGTGTAATGAGTATTAGGAATTCTCTATACACTCCCATCATGCCTTGTACTTCTAAATACTCATTCATCTATACTAAAGAGGGATCAAACATTTTTTGGTAGGAATGGGAGCAGCATGGGGCTAGAGAAGGTATAGAGAAGGTGTTCTTAAGAAATAATATCTAAATTGATATCTTAAGGATGAGGACGAGTTGATAAGGCAAAGGAGGGGAGCATATTCAGATGGTAAAGAATATCATATTCACAGCTGTGAGATGGAAGAGGGCATGGCATGTTCAAGGAACTGAGAGAGTACTAACGTGGCTGGATTGGAAACAAGGAGGATGCAAGAGGAGAGAGCTACAACTAGGAAGCTAAAATTGACCTTGTGGGTCAAGTTAAGGATTTGGGACATTATCCAATTGGCATTTGGAAGCCCCTGAAGTGGGGAAGAGATACGCTCACATGTTTATTTTAAAAAGAACACGTTGGTTAGTGTGTGGAAAGGATTACAGGGGCATAAGAACAGTTATAAGGAGATTGGCTAAGAGACTATTTCATTAGGCCAGACTAGAGTTGATAGTGGACTGGCCTGGATTCATAACTGAATGTATGGAGGGAACAAGATGGAAATTTTGGAGTTGGAATAAGAGGATTTGTTGCTAGTTTGTCTGCATAGAGCGATGGAGAGGGAAGAAGCCAGGAAGACTTTTACATTCCTCTCTTTGCCTGGGAAGGTGGTGTTTCGATCAACAAGAACATTCCCAGTGTATGTAAAATGCCTGGGATAGAACTGGGTATGTAGGAGGTGCTCTGTAAATGTGAGTTCCCTTATTCTTTAGTAATAACATAAACAAACCCTAAAGCCAGGTTCTTCCATTCCTTGGGCAGTAATTGTTTCACTGAGGGGAACCTTAGGAGATGATCAAACTCCGAGACCTCCTCATTCCGCTTACCTTAATTTTCTCTCCCATTTCTCTTTTCCCTGGGATAATCAGTGGTCTTATGAGGGCTACCCCTGAGTATACTGAATCCTTGATCTGAGATGAGAAAGTATAGCCTTTCCTCAGGAGGAGGGTTGTCCTGAATCAGGTGGTAAGTTGATGACCATGCCATGATGAGGCCTTTAGGGGCCTCTGGAATACTCTGACATTTGCAAAGTTTTAGACTTGAGTCAAAGGAGTGGCCCCAGAACCCAGTCTTGACAGTCTCTATTGTTCTCTTCAGCAAGAGGGTCCCTATTCCTTGTGAGGAATATTTGGCCAGGGGCTTTCCCTATGCCAGGGTAAACCACCACCCCTTTCCTCTTGGACTGCTGCCCCCACGCAAAGAGGGAAATGGCTTGGAAGGAGTCCAGAGTAGAGAAAGCTGAGAGAGGAATGTATGAAGAAGGGCTGTCTGGAAAGAAAGATGAAAGGAGAGAATGCAGTGGCCTGCCTGAGGGGCAGGAAAGGAAGCTGGGTAACAGAATAAACAGACTTCAAGGAGAACAAGAGTGAGAGTAAACACATATGGGGAAGAAAAATGACTTATCTCTGGAGATTCATTATTGGCTGGTCTAAGTTGGAGCCCTGAAAGGCACAGCAAAAAGAGACCTATGAAACCTAACGCCAAGCATTTTGTTTTGTGTGAGAGAGATATTGGCTATCTGTGTGATCTTGGAATCATTCCTTCCCCTCTCTACACTTCAGGTTGCCCAGCAGTAACATGAGAGGTTGAGACTAGAATACCTTTAAACTCTGGCAGCATATGATTCTAGATAAAGATAAAGAATCAAGTGGGCCATGTGGGATAAATGAAGTTAGTTATTAGACTGTTGTCTCTGGCAGTAGAGAGAGTGAAGAGCAGAGGGATGCAGAAGATTGAGACCTCTCTCAAAAGATACCATGTATAAACCACATGCCACAGACTCTGGCAAGTAAAAGTAAGACGTAGTTGGATACCAACCAGTGGACTCTGGGTTTTTCTCTGAGTACACCCAAAACCTGGGTTTTGGCTCTGGCTACAGAGTGCCTGTCCTGATGCCTTGTAACTCATTTATCATCTCTGGCTGGTCTGGAAGCTTTTCTTACTTAAATGATGGCTAGTGTCCTCATTAGAAGGGTACACGGGCCGGCTCCATGGCCGAGTGGTTAAGTTCGCACGCTCCGCTACGGCCCCCAGGGTTCGGATCCTGGGCGCGGACATGGCACCACTCGTCAGGCCACATTGAGACGGCGTTCCACATCCCACAACTAGAAGGACATGCAACTAAGATATACAACTGTGTGAGCGGGGGAGTTGGGGAGATAAAGCAGCAAAAAAAAAAAAAAAGATTGGCAACAGTTGTTAGCCCAGGTGCCAATCTTTAAAAAAAAAAAAAGAGGATACTGAAAAAAGGTAGTTTTGAAAAGCTCAATATTTTCTCCTAAACAACCAAAAAGGAAAACATAAGTATAATAAACCACTTTAACAGCATCATTTAATTAGAAGAGGGACAAGATCTGTGGGTGGGAGCTTGATAAAACAGATTTGAGTTTAATATAAGGAAGAACGTTGTACGTTCCTTGTGGTGAAGATGCAGCCCATCAACGTAGGTGACTGCAGAATGGGGTATAGAGCATAAGTTTATAACTTTCGTGGTACTTACTCTCCTTTCATGTTATATTTATTAGGCAGTTTTAAGCTGCAAGAGAAATGACTACCTGGATTAGTTTAGGCCAGATCTTGTTATGTAGAAGTGCCTTGGGGGATATGGAGGGTATGGTGATGAGACATTGTGTGACCTCAAAAAGAATGAGAATAACGAGGCAGCATTATTCAAGATATAACTGCAGTTCCAATGACCCAGATATCTGTTTGATTTCCCTAAAGAATATCACCATTTCTCCCTAGGGCCTTCTCTATATACTTGTCATGGTTAGAATTCCAAAATGAGGAGGCTCTGATTGGTTTGATTTGTCACTGGGCATCACATAAGCTTTCTCACATAGATTTCTTACTCTTTCCCATAAAGCCTTTGGATTAGGGCAATCTTGAGGCCCAAGGATGTCTTCACAAGGTCCAAAGACTCCCTAAAATCCATGGCAAAGTATAACCAATTTACAGTTTTCTCAGGAAGAAGGAATTTCATTATCCCCAATATGTTAAGAAACCATGTTCTCCAAGAATTTTTTTGGCTCTGGCATAGATCCTTGATTCAATCACTTGTGTTCAGGGTAGCAAGGTCCCATATCACATGGCATGACAATCTTATACAAAAACAACTGCTTAAGTCTTGTTCAGAAGGAGTCAGTGTAAGAAGCAAGCATGTAAAGCTTCTTGTACTATACATCTACTAAACAGGTTCTGTCTAATCCTCGAATTCTAAAACTATAAATCATCATCATCATTGCTATTTATTATTTACTAATGGAACAAATACACTGACACCCTCTGAGACAGGCAGTATTAATTTTCATTGTAAGTGTAAGGAAACAGGGTTGGAGAGGTTAAATAACTTACTCAAGGTCACACAGCTAGGGTTTGGTAGAGCCAAAACTTGAATCTATGCAGTTTCTGAATTCAGAGCTAAGCTTCATACACTGCTGATAGGAATGCAAATTGGTGCAGCCACCACGGAAAACAGTATGGAGACTTCTCAATGAAGTACTAAATTGTAAATGTCTACAATCTGTGTCTATAAACATCATTTATATGCATGACAGTCCCTATTGAAAACAGAACTATCAATCAAAATAACATCTCATTAAATTGAAACAAGGCATGCTCAAGAACCTGAGATGAAATATTCCCCACTTCTTAATCCCCAGGGCAGCTCTCTGATGGAAGGTACTTCAGTTGGCTTCATTGTTTGGGAAAATATACCATCATATCAAAGATCTTAAAATGTGAATGTCATTTGTTCAGCAAATCTATTTCTAGGAATATTTTTAGACAATTATCAAGGATGACCACAAACACTTGGCTATGGTAGTCCTTCCTTACATTATATTTTAAATTATTATTTTAAAAACTTTGATACATTAAAATGTATTTTTTGTCTTGCTAAGTATAGTCATTCTAACAGTTGTAAGGTGATATCTCATTGTAGTTTTATTTGCATTTCTCTAATAATTAGTGATATTGAACATCTTTTTGTGTGCCTGTTGGCTATCTGTATATCTTCTTTGGAAAAATGTCTGTTCATATCCTCTGCCAATTTATGATCAGATTGTTTGGTTTTTTTTGTTGTTGAGTTGTATGAGTTCTTTATATATTTTGGAAATTAACCCCTTGTCGGATATATGATTTGCAAATATTTTCTCCCACTTCTTGGATTGTCTTTCCATTTTGTTCATGGTTTCCTTTGCCTTGCAGAAGCTCTTTAGTTGGAGAGGATGTGGAGGAAAGGGAACCCTCATACACTACTGATGGGAATGCAAATTGGTGCAGCCACTATGGAAAACAGTATGGAGACTTCTCAAAAACATAAAATTAGAAATACCATACAATCCAGCTATCCTACTACTGGGTATTTATCCAAAGAACTTGAAATCAACAATTCAAAGAGACTTATGCAGCCCTATGTTCATTTCAGCATTGTTCACCATAGCCAAGATGTGGAAGCAACCCAGGTGCCCAATAACTGATGAATGGATAAAGAAGATGTGGTACATATATGCAATGGAATACTACTCAGCCATAAAAAAGACAAAATCATCTCAATTGCAACAACATAGCTGGACCTTGAGGGTATCATGTTAAGCAAAATAAGCCAGACAGAGTAAAACAAACACTGCACAATTTCACTCATATGTGGAAGATAAACAAGCACATGGATAAAGAGAACAGATTAGTGGTTACCAGAGGGGAAGGGAGTTGTGGGTGGGCAAAAGGGGTAAAGGGGCACATATATATGGTGACAGATAAAAATTAGACTATTGACCATAAGCATGATGCAGTCTATACATAAACTAATAAATAATAATATACACTTGAAATTATGCAGTTATAAACCATAATAACCTCAATAAAATAATTGAAAAAATCGGAAATTAAAAGAAATTATACTTTTTTGGTGTACGGGTCAATGAGCCTTGTAATCACCAGCATAATCAAGATATAGAAGTTCTTTGAAAATATTTTGTATTGCTACTTTATAGTCAAGCCTTCAATTCATCTCCAATCCCTGAAAACCATTCCTATAGTTTTGCTTTTTCCAGAATGTTGTAAAATTGAATGATCTAGTATATATTCTTTTGTTTATGGCTCCTTTTGCTTTACATAATGTGTTTGGATCAATCCACATTTTTTATTGCTGAGTAGTTATCACACTGTATGAATGTACCAGTTTGTTTATCCATCTTCACCAGTTGAAGTGCATTTGGATTGTGTCAAGTTTTTGGTGGTTACAAATAAAGCTACTATAAATATCCACTGTACAGTTAGTTTTGTGAATATAGTTTTTATTTCTTTTAGGTAAATCCACAAGAGTGGCATTACTTGGGTCATATGGTGACAGTACGTTTAATTTTATAAGAGACAACTGTTTCACAAAGTGGCTCTACCAATTTGCATTCCCATCAGCAATGTATGAGTGTTCCAGTTGCTCCTACTTCTCCTCAGCACATGGGAGGGCTACTTAAAAAATAATTTCACTACTCTAGTATGAGTATAATTGTATCTCACTGTGGTTTTAATTGCATTTTCTCATGACTAATGACGTTTAATATCTTAATTTTTTTGTTGTTTTTGGTGAGGAAGATTGCCTTGAGCTAACATCTGTTGCCAATCTTCCTCTTTTTGCTGGAGGAAGATTGTCTCTGAGCTAGCATCTGTGCGAATCTTCCTCTACTTTATATGTAGGACATGGCCACAACATGGCTTGATGTGTGGTGTGTAGGTCTGCACCCAGGATCTGAACCCGCAAACCCTGGGCCACTGAAGCAGAGTGTGCAAAATTAACCACTATGCCACCAGGCCGGCCCCTAATATTTTAATTTTAAATAGTGAATAAATTCAAGTATGAGATGGTGAACTTTAGTATTAACAGGTCTTTTGAAAAGTTATATTGAGATATAATTCACATACAATAAATTGCACATCTTTAAGGTAGATAATTTAATATGCATGAAACTTTTAATTTATAAATTTTTATTTTTTATCAAATTTGAGCAGTTTTTAGACATAATTTCTTCAGATTTTTTTCTACACCACTGTCGTTTTTTTCTCCCCTTCTGGGACTCTAATGACGTGAATGTTACACCTTCTGATATTATTCCATAGGTTTTTGAATCTCAGTTCATTTTTTTAAATCTTATTTCTCTGTTCTGCAAATTGGATACTTTTTATTGGCTCATTCTTCTGTCATCTCTATAATGATATTGATCCTATCCAATAATTCATTTTTTAAAAACTTGATACACTTATGTATTATAATATGATTGTTATTGTAGAGATAATTAGAACCTGTCTCATGGTACATAATTATCATTTCCTTTTAGTAGTTGGAATAATTCAGTTCTAGTCTCTTAACAAGATTGATGATTGTAATACAATATTGTCTATAGTCACTATACGGTGTATTAGATTTCTAGGACTTATTAACATTGCAAGTTTGCACCCTTAAAAAAATCTGTCATGGGGAGATCTTGTCAAGATGGCAGTGTGAGCAGAAGTTGAACTCATCTCCTCCCATGAACACAACCAAGATACAACAATTTTTGGAAAAATTACCCCAGATTGAAAACTGAAAACTGGATAAAAAGAACCCCCACAACAAGGGACAGTCCTGACGAAGGCAGAAGAGGCAGTAATTCCTGCTGGAGAGGAAAAAAGCCACCTTTGGGAGCAGCGGAGCATCTCAGCTGGCCAGGCAGGAGACACCCTAGGGTACACAGCCCTCCCTGGAGGAGTGAGGCAATACTGCTATAAGCATATTTCCGACTCAGCCCAACTGACATGGGGGTCTTACTGTCTGGCTTTGCTGGCTATTGACTGCAGTGGGGACAACTCCAGAAATGCTATTGGCAGAAAGCTGAAAAGACACGGGTCTTAAAGGGCCCACACACAAACTCATTCATTGCAGCAACCTAAAATCACCAGAGAGAAGGCTGGCAGTCCTTTGGTGAAGCGAGACTCACCTGGTGGGCTCTGAGGGCATCTTGGTGAGAGGAGGGACCTCTCCGGAGACTGAGAGATTGGTGGGGGCCATTGTTCTGGCCTGGTCCAGACGTGCTAACATGGACCCTGGTGGGTGCCCTTGAGGTTCATCCCTTGGCCTGTTAGCCAAGGGGTCTTCCACGCCCACTAGAGCACAGATTTAATCCAGTTCAGCCAGGGTAGGCAACTGGTCCTAGGGACTGGCCCCACCTAACAGCAAGCCCTCAGGCTACTTTTCAGCCTGTATTGACTGGGTGCCTTGATCCTCTACAGGCAGGCAAGGATGTCTGCTTCTGTGCGGCAGGGCCTATGAGAGGACCAGGTGAACTGTGGGGAGCATTGGTGGAGAAGTGGGGACGCCTGCAGTTTGGCATTGGGGTATACTCCAGGGGGTTGAGAAGTGTGCACAACCAGGACTGCATTGACAGTGTATGTGGTCCTATGTAGGGTGAGGCTTATTAGCAGCAGAAGACCCGTGTTTCACAAATAGCCATAAAAAGGATCAGCACCACCTTCCAAAGCCTGAAACAATTGAGTGCCCCTGTGCCTAGAGCCAACCCCACTCAGCTGCACTCCTAAGAGAACTGACAACAGCCTTGTAGGTCTGAGGCCTATCACAACTGTATGCCCCTGAGCCTAGCAACCAGCTACACTGGTTACCAACCCAATTAAGAGGAAAACTGCAATAGGAGTGTGCTGATAGACTTTGTAGCAAACAGTGCTGAGGCTCCCCAAACTGAATTTACAAACAGCTGGACAGGGAAGGAAAGATTAGACTCCCTGGGTACCTGCAATGGTAACAACCCTGCTACAGCAGAAGGACACAAGTAGGTCACAAAGGGGTCACTTCTGGACTGGTGACAAGAGGGAAGCACACTGCAGGGCCTCATAAGTCATCTCATACATAAGGCCACTTCTCCAAGATCAGGAGACATAGCCAACTCACCTAATACATAGAAATAAGCACAGAGAAAGAGGCATAATCACGAGGCAAAGGAATACTTTCCAAGCAAGGGAACAGTACAAAACCCCAGAAAAAGGACTAATTGAAACAGAAACTAGTTTCCTACTTGACAAAGAGTTCAAACAAAATATCATGAGGGTGCTCATAGATATGGGGAGAAGAATGGATGAACACAGTGAGCACATCAGCAAAGAACTGGAAGATATTAAAAAAAACAGTCAGAAATGAATAATACAATACTGGAAATGAGACATTCACTAGAGGAACTCAATAGCAGAGTAGAGGAAGCAGAAGAATGAATCAGCAAGCTAGATGAAAAACTAGAGGAAATCACCCAAGCAGAAGAGAAAAGAGAAAAAAGAATTAGACAGCATGAGAACAATATAAGGGAACTCTGGGACAATATCAAGCATGCTAACATTTCGATTATGGGTGTCCCAGAAGGAGAAGAGAGAGACAAAGGGGCAGAAAAGTTATTTGTAGAAATAGTAGAGGAGAATTTTCCTAACCTGAGGAAGGAAACAGACATCCAAGTTCAGGAAGCACAGAGAGCTCCAAACAAGACAAGCCCAAAGAGGCCCACACCAAGATGTATTATAATTAAAATGTCCAAAATTAAAGACAAAGAGAGAATCCTAAAAGCAGCATGAGAGAGGCCACAAGTGACATATAAAGGGAAGCCCATCAGGCTACCAGCGGACTTCTCAGCTGAGACACTACAGGCGAGAAGAGAATGGCACGACATGTTTAAAGTGCTAAAAGGAATAAAACCTACAGCCAAGAATACTCTATCCATCAAGGTTGTCATTCAGAATGGAAGGAGAGATAAAGAGCTTCCTAAACAAGCACAAATTAAAGGAGTTTATCACCAAGAAACCAGTTCTGCAAGAAATGCTGAAGGGACTTATTTAAGTGGGAAAGCAATGACCACAAATAGAGATTTAAAAAAATTACCAAAAACCCCAAAACAACAACAACAAAAAACCAGGCAATAAAATCACTTGTAAGGTAAAAATATAGTAAAGGCAGCAGACCAACTGCCTGTGAAGATAATATGAAGGTTAAAAGACAAATGTACTTAAATCACCTATTTCAATGATAAGAGGGTAATGGATAGATACACACTAAACAAGAGACTATAAACGATTTGAAAAACCTATAATGTGGGAGGAGGGGAGTGAAAAAGTAGAGTTTTTAGAAAGAGGTCAATCTAAAGAATCTATCACCTCAATATAGACTGTTACGTGCGTAGTATATTAAATAGGATCCTTATGGTAATCAGAAATCAGAAACCTATAACATGCAAGAAAAAAGGAAGACAAAAGAAATCAAACATATTACTAAAGATAGCCATCAAACCACAAGGGAAGAGAGCAAGAGAAAAAGAAAGGAACAGAGAAGAACTACTAAAACACCCAGAAAAGAAAAGTGACAAAATGGCAATGAATACATATTTATCAATAGCTACTTTAAATGTCAATGGACTAAATGCTCCAATCAAATGCCACAGGGTGGCCAATTGGATAAAAAAACAAGACCTATGTATATGCTGCCTACAAGAGACACACTTCAGACCTAAAGACGCTCACAAACTGAAAGTGAAAGGATGGAAAAAGATATTCCATGTAAATAGCAAAGAAAAGAAAGCAGGGGTAGCCATACATATATCAGATAAAATAGACTTTAAAACAAAACTGTAACAAGAGACAAAGATAGGCACCACATAATGATAAAGGGAACAATCCAACAAGAAAATATAACACTTGTAAATATCTATGCACCCAACATAGGAGCACCTAAATATATAAAGCAATTATCAACAGACATAAAAGGAAAAATAGACAGGAACACAATAATAGTAGGGGATTTTAACACACCACTTACACTAATGGATAGATCATCCAATCAGAAGATCCACAAGGAAACACTGGCCTTAAAGGACACATTAGACCAGATGGACTTAGTAGATATATACAGAACATTCCATCCAAAAACCACAGAATGCACATTCTTTTCAAATGCCCATGGAACATTCTCCAGGATTGATCACATATTAGGCCACAAAACAAGTTTCAATAAATTTAATAAGATCTAAATAATGCCATTCATCTTTTCTGACCACAAAGGTATGAAACTGGAAATCAACTACATGAAGAAAACCAGAAAAGCCACAAAAATGTGGAGATTAAACAAAATGCTACTGAACAACAATTGGGTAAATGAAGAAATCAAATAAGCAATCAAAAAATTCCTGGAGACAAACAAAAATGAAAACAAGACATGCCAAAATCTGTGGGATACAGCAAAAGCGGTTCTAAGAGGGAAGTGTATAGCGATTCAGGCCTACCCCAACAAAGAAGAAAAATCCCAAATAGACAATCTAAAAGTGCATCTAAAGGTACTGGAAAAAGAAGAACAAACAAAGCCCAAAATCAGCAGAAGGAAGGAAATAATAAAAATAAGAAAAAAAATAAACGAAATAGAGTCAAAAAAAAAAAACAATAGAAAAAATTAATGAAACCAAGAGCTTGTTCTTTGAAAAGATAAACAAAATTGACAAACCCTTAGCTCGACTCACCAAGAAAAAAAGAGAGAAGGCTCAAATAAATAAAATCAGAAATGTAAGAGGAGAGATTACAACGGACACCTCAGAAATACAAAAGATAAGATAATACTATGAAAAGCTATACGCCAACAAATTGGATAATCTAGCAGAAATGGATAAATTCTTAGAAACATACAACCTTCCAAAAGTGGACCAAGAAGAAGTAGAAAATTTGAATAGACCGATCACCAGTAAGGAGATCGAAACAGCAATCAAAAGACTCCCAAAAAATAAAAGTCCAGAACCAGACGGCTTCCCTGGTGAATTCTACCAAACATTCAAAGAAGACTTAATACCTATCCTTCTCAAACTCTTCCAGAATATTGAAGAGGAAAGGAGGTTTCCTAACTCATTCTACGTAGCCAACATTATCCTGGTACCAAAACCAGACAAGGACAACACAAAACAAGAAAATTACAGGCGAATATCACTGATGAACATTGATGCAAAAATGCTCAACAAAATACTAGCAAATCGAATACAGCAATACATTAAAAAGATTATACATCATGATCAAGTGGGTTTCATTCCAGGAATGCAGGGATGGTTCCACATCTGCAATCTATCAACATGATACACCACATTAACAAAATGAAGAATAAAAATCACATGATCATCTCAATAGATGCAGAGAAAGCATTTGACAAGATATAGCATCCATTTATGATAAAAACTCTAAATAAAATGGATGTAGAAGGAAAATACCTCAACATAATAAAGGTCATATATGAGAAACTGACAGCAAATATCAATCTCAATGGAGAAAACCTCAAAGCTATCCCTCTAAGAACAGGAACCAGACAAGGATGCCCACTGTCACCACTCTTATTTAACATAGTATTGCAAGTCATAGCCAGAGCAATCAGGCAAGAAAAAGAAATAAAAGGGATCCACACTGGAAAAGAAGTGAAACTGTCACTCTTTGCAGACAACATGATTTTTATATCTAAAAAAACCCTAAAGATTCCAGTAAAAAACTTTTAGAAACAATAAAGGAATACAGTCAAGTCGTGGGATACAAAATCAACATACAGAAATTGGTTGTTTCTATATACTAGCAACGAAGCAGCAGCAAGAGAAATTAAGAATACAATCCCATTTACAACTGCAACGAAAAGAATAAATTACCTACAAATAAACTTAACCAAAGAGGTGAAAGATCTGTACACTGAAAACTATAAAACATTGTTGAAAGAAATCGAAAAGGGCACAAAGAAATGGAAAGCTATCCTGTGCTCTTGGATTGGAAGAATTAGCATCGTTAAAATGTCCATAATTTCTAAAGCAATCCCTATCAAAGTTCCAACAACATGTTTAACGGAAATAAAACAAAGAATCCTAAAACTTATGTGGAACAACAAAAGACCCCAAATAGCCAAAGGATTCCTGAGAAAAAAGAACAAAGCTGGAGGTATCACACTCCCTGATTTCAAGATATACTACAAAGCCATAGTAACCAAAACAGCATGCCACTGGCACAAAAACAGACACACAGAACAATGGAACAAAATTGAGAGCCCAGAAGTAAACCCATACGTTTATGGACAGCTAATATTCAACAAGGGAGCCAAGAGCATATGATGGAGAAAGGAGAGTCTCTTCAATAAATGGTGTTGGGAAAACTGGACAGCCACATGCAAAAGAATGAAAGCAGAC